>NW_025749526.1:0-24218 GCF_021184085.1 Oncorhynchus gorbuscha | reverse complement strand
GGTAGCCTGGTACCAGGCCTGGTGAGGGGTTGGGGGTGTACAGGTAGGTAGCCTGCTACCAGGCCTGGTGAGGGGTTTAGGTGTGTTAGGTAGGTAGCCTGCTACCAGGCTTGGTGAGGGGTTGGAGGAGTGCTAGGTAGGTAGCCTGGTGAGGGGTTGGTGAGGAGTTGTGTTAGGTAGGTAGCCTGGCACCAGGCCTGGTGAGGGGTTGCAGGTAGGTAGCCTGGTTTCAGGCCTGGTGAGGTTGGAGGAGTGCAGGTAGGTAGCCAGGCCTGGTGAGGGGCTGAGGAGTGCTAGGTAGGTAGCCTGCTACCAGGCCTGGTGAGGGGTTGAAGGAGTGCTAGGTAGGTAGCCTGGTACCAGGCCTGGTGAGGGGTTGGGGGTGTGTTAGGTAGGTAGCCTGGTACCAGGCCTGGTGAGGGGTTGGGGTGTGTTAGGTAGGTAGCCTGGTACCAGGCCTGGTGAGGGGTTGGAGGAGGTGCCTGGTAGCCAGGCCTGGTGAGGGGTTGAGGAGTGCTAGGTAGGTAGCCTGGTTCCAGGTGAGGGTTGGAGGAGTGCTAGGTAGGTAGCCTGGTTCCAGGTGAGGGGTTGGAGGAGTGCTAGGTAGGTAGCCTGGTTCCAGGTGAGGGGTTGGAGGAGTGCTAGGTAGGTAGCCTGGTTCCAGGTGAGGGGTTGGAGGAGTGCTAGGTAGGTAGCCTGGTTCCATGTGAGGGGTTGGGGGTGTATTCTGCTCAGCTCCAGGGGGAAGCGGCAGGGCAGGTAAAGGCTGTATCAGTCCAAGGAAAGGAGAGGACGGATCCACTAGAACAGTGAACATCTGAAGAAGTTGCTCTTCTTTGACCGGGTCTCTGTGATCTTGACCGGCCCACCTCCTCCTGGAGGACTGTTGTCGTTCTAAAGCGGAGGGGGTGAAAGGGTTTGTGTCAAAGGTCAATTACCACTCTTAAGATCCCATTGCTGTCAACAACAGTTGGAACCTACGTTCTGGATAAGAATACAGCACATCATATGAGCATCATCATCTGCAAAACAACAAACATAAACTCACTATTTTTCTGTTGAGTCTCGTCATTATGTCTCTTCCCAGTGTGAAAAAGGACTGTGTTTCAAAAACAAAACAAAATGTATACTTCAGGAACACGTTGATTAGAGGGAGAAAAAAAAAAGTCCTGTTTTCAATGGAAAAAGACTGAGAGAAGAATGAATAAATAGGTATAAATGAATAGTATGGAACAGAACTCACCTCTTCCACGTTCTGGCTGGATTTGGCGCTCGTTTCTAAGAACTTGATGCCGTAATCAATCGCCAACTGTGACAAATAAAACATTATGAGAACAATTCATGTTAATAACAGATGTACCTTTAAAAAGAATCAACAGCAGCACCCCCCCCTCCCCTCCCATGCAACACATTCCAAGAGGCATAGCACAGAACGTAAAAGTGATGGTACCTTTCTGTTACAAAAGGGAATTGTACTACATCATGAAGGGAGAACTGGGCTGGCTATGACAGACAATAGATCATACTGTATATTATGGGTATTGTCAAACATACAACTGGGAGTACATTTACACCAAAGATACTATGAAGAGCAGTGTGGGGGTTTCTCCAAAGAGACTATGAAGAGCAATGTGGGGGTTTCACCAAAGAGACTATGAAGAGCAGTGTGGGGGTTTCTCCAAAGATACTATGAAGAGCAGTGTGGGGGTTTCACCAAAGAGACTATGAAGGGCAGTGTGGGGGTTTCTCCAAAGATACTATGAAGAGCAGTGTGGGGGTTTCACCAAAGACACTATGAAGAGCAGTGTGGGGGTTTCTCCAAAGACACTATGAAGAGCAATGTGGGGGTTTCTCCAAAGAGACTATGGAGGGCAGTGTGGGGGTTTCTCCAAAGATACTATGATGTGCAGTGTGGGGGTTTCTCCAAAGAGACTATGAAGAGCAGTGTGGGGGTTTCTCCAAAGAGACTATGAAGAGCAGTGTGTGGGTTTCTCTTTTCTCTGGAACGTTATCACATTGTTTCCAACGCACCCTGCAACAAGACATCTCAGACTCGTCAGTGCTTATTTGAAACACACAGAGACCCTGAAACTCGGAGACCCTCCATACCTTTTCTCCTCGTTCTTTTGACACCTGTCTTTTGTCGTTCATGTCACACTTGTTTCCTAGGATCATCCTCTCCACGTCAGAGGAGGCATGCTACAGATAGACAGAATGAGAGAAGACTCAGTGTTGCTACAGACAGAATGAGAGAAGACTGAGTATTGCTACAGACAGAATGAGAGAAGACTGAGTATTGCTACAGACAGAATGAGAGAAGACTGAGTATTGCTACAGACAGAATGAGAGAAGACTGAGTATTGCTACAGACAGAATGAGAGAAGACTGAGTATTGCTACTGACAGACAGAATGAGAGAAGACTGAGTATTGCTACTGATTGTTTCTAGGCTACCTGCTGTGGTAGCTTCACACCTGATTGCTGCGGTAGCTTCACATCTGATTGTTGCTAGGCTACCTGCTGCGGTAGCTTCACACCTGATTGTTTCTAGGCTACCTGCTGCAGTAGCTTCACACCTGATTGTTTCTAGGCTACCTGCTGGCTACCTGGTAGCTTCACACCTGATTGTTTCTAGGCTACCTGCTGCGGTAGCTTCACACCTGATTGTTTCTAGGCTACCTGCTGCGGTAGTTTCACACCTGATTGTTTCTAGGCTACCTGCTGCGGTAGCTTCACACCTGATTGTTTCTAGGCTACCTGCTGCGGTAGCTTCACACCTGATTGTTTCTAGGCTACCTGCTGCGGTAGCTTCACACCTGATTGTTGCTAGGCTACCTGCTGCGGTAGCTTCACACCTGATTGTTGCTAGGCTACCTGCTGCGGTAGCTTCACACCTGATTGTTGCTAGGCTACCTGCTGCGGTAGCTTCACACCTGATTGTTTCTAGGCTACCTGCTGCGGTAGCTTCACACCTGATTGTTGCTAGGCTACCTGCTGCGGTAGCTTCACACCTGATTGTTGCTAGGCTACCTGCTGCGGTAGCTTCACACCTGATTGTTGCTAGGCTACCTGCTGCGGTAGCTTCACACCTGATTGTTGCTAGGCTACCTGCTGCGGTAGCTTCACACCTGATTGTTTCTAGGCTACCTGCTGCGGTAGCTTCACACCTGATTGTTTCTAGGCTACCTGCTGCGGTAGCTTCACACCTGATTGTTGCTAGGCTACCTGCTGCGGTAGCGTCACACCTGATTGTTGCTAGGCTACCTGCTGCGGTAGCTTCACACCTGATTGTTTCTAGGCTACCTGCTGCGGTAGCTTCACACCTGATTGTTGCTAGGCTACCTGCTGCGGTAGCTTCACACCTGATTGTTTCTAGGCTACCTGCTGCGGTAGCTTCACACCTGATTGTTGCTAGGCTACCTGCTGCGGTAGCTTCACACCTGATTGTTTCTAGGCTACCTGCTGCGGTAGCTTCACACCTGATTGTTGCTAGGCTACCTGCTGCGGTAGCTTCACACCTGATTGTTGCTAGGCTACCTGCTGCGGTAGCTTCACACCTGATTGTTTCTAGGCTACCTGCTGCGGTAGCTTCACACCTGATTGTTTCTAGGCTACCTGCTGCGGTAGCTTCACACCTGATTGTTTCTAGGCTACCTGCTGCGGCAGCTTCAGGCACCTGATTGTTGCTAGGCTACCTGCTGCGGTAGCTTCACACCTGATTGTTGCTAGGCTACCTGCTGCGGTAGCTTCATACCTCTTCAATGTTCCTGATCCAGTTCTTGATGTTCTCGAAGGACTTCTCGTTAGTGATGTCATACACTAGCATGATACCCTGTTGGACAAAGGACAGGAAGTGACGTCAGAGGAAGTGACACGCCGTGACATTAACAGGAAAAGACCCAACCTAGCGCCATTCCAGACATGACCCGGTGAAATGTCTGTATGTCTGTGCTGTAGTCAAGTAAGGGTCTTGGGTCTTGGCTGTTATCACCACAAGCTTGAAGCCCTTATAAACCCAGAATAATCTGCCTCGATAAAATAATAATAGGTTGTTTTTCCAAACATGTATTTACATATATATAAAGTTGACATATATAGAACCTGGTTAGTAAGCAAAACATAAGAACAGTACATTTTCTAACCGGACACACAGCCATGAATAAGGTGGAATAGACATCGTTCTGACTATTCTACTAGAACTCTGAGGCAGTGGAACTGACCACAGGATACATCTTCTTAAGGATCCGCCCCCTTTTATTCAATTTTCACCTAAAATGACTCATACCCAAATCTAACTAGCCTAGTGGTTGGAGTGTTGGACTAGTAACCGGAAGGTTGCAAGTTCAAATCCCCGAGCTGACAAGGTACAAATCTGTCGTTCTGCCCCTGAACAGGCAGTTAACCCACTGTTCCCAGGCCGTCATTGAAAATAAGAATTTGTTCTTAACTGACTTGCCTGGTTAAATAAAGGTAAAATAAAATTTAAAAAATAACTTCCTGTAGCTCAGGACCTGAAGCAAGGATATGCATATTCTTGGTACCAATTGAAAGGAAACACTTTGAAGTTTGTGGAAATGTGAAAGAGATGTAGGAGAATTTAACACAATAGATCTGGTAGAAGAAAATACAAAGACAAAACCAACCATTTGTTTTTCTGTCACCATCTTTGAAATGCAAGAGAAAGGTCACAGCTAAAGCCATCACTCTGGTTGTAATTCGGATAGTGTCCACAAGATGGCAGCAGAGGGTATGTGCAACTTTTCAGACAGATAACTTGAAGTATGAGTGAACTACAAGACTTTTAGTCCCCCTGGGACATTTGGGCAAATCGTGAAGGAGACATTCGCATTCATATAAAAAAAATTATGCAAGAATATTGTCAAATCTGTTTACTTGGACTTTGATTTAACTTTCCAAGTATTAGTAGCCATATTATTCAAGTTCAACATTTGCAAAACAACTAGTTTTCGTAACTTCATAACTCTTAATATTCTTATACTTTGTGTCCAAAAAAATGATGTCGCAAAAGGTTAGCGCCAACATTTAGCAACAGAGAAGGGGTTTCCTGATACTCCCGTAAAGCCCAGCTCATTGGCTATCTAGCTAGCTTTGTTTTGACCCCCAATTGGTGCTTATTTTGACAAAGAAAGTCAATAAATGAAGACCGGCCGTATCATCGGCACGCCATGAAGACGTCGCTCTCTGACCAAATATGGTGTCCTATAGGATATACTAGACCCCTAATGATATAGTGAAGTCTGGTTACGTTCTAGGATCTCTGATATGGTGTCCTATAGGATATACTAGACCCCTAATGATAGAGTGAAGTCTGGTTACCTTCTAGGATCTCTGATATGGTGTCCTATAGGATATACTACACCCCTAATGATAGAGTGAAGTCTGGTTACGTTCTAGGATCTCTGACATGGTGTCCTATAGGATATACTAGACCCCTAATGATATAGTTTAGTCTGGTTACGTTCTAGGATCTCTGACATGGTGTCCTATAGGATATACTACACCCCTAATGATAGAGTGGAGTCTGGTTACGTTCTAGGATCTCTGAGGAATAAATACGAACGTGATATGATTGGTTGAAACAACTTTCAGGGTGAGATTTTCACAGATTCCTTTCTTTGCAAATTGAACGAGTGGAAATACAAAATCAATCGTGCATGCTATATGGACCTTTTTAGGTTTTGAAAAAAGGATTCTAGCTAACCGTGTGTAGAACAGCAGGGAGGAGGAGACAGAGTAGAGTTAGTAGAGGTCATGTAGTGTAGAACAACAGGGAGGAGACAGAGTAGAGTTAGTAGAGGTCATGTAGTGTAGAACAGCAGGGAGGAGGAGACAGAGTAGAGTTAGTAGAGGTCATGTAGTGTAGAACAGCAGGGAGGAGGAGACAGAGTAGAGTTAGTAGAGGTCATGTAGTGTAGAACAGCAGGGAGGAGACAGAGTAGAGTTAGTAGAGGTCATGTAGTGTAGAACAACAGGGAGGAGGAGACAGAGTAGAGTTAGTAGAGGTCATGTAGTGTAGAACAGCAGGGAGGAGACAGAGTAGAGTTAGTAGAGGTCATGTAGTGTAGAACAGCAGGGAGGAGGAGACAGAGTAGAGTTAGTAGAGGTCATGTAGTGTAGAACAGCAGGGAGGAGGAGACAGAGTAGAGTTAGTAGAGGTCATGTAGTGTAGAACAGCAGGGAGGAGACAGAGTAGAGTTAGTAGAGGTCATGTAGTGTAGAACAGCAGGGAGGAGACAGAGTAGAGTTAGTAGAGGTCATGTAGTGTAGAACAACAGGGAGGAGGAGACAGAGTAGAGTTAGTAGAGGTCATGTAGTGTAGAACAGCAGGGAGGAGGAGACAGAGTAGAGTTAGTAGAGGTCATGTAGTGTAGAACAACAGGGAGGAGACAGAGTAGAGTTAGTAGAGGTCATGTAGTGTAGAACAGCAGGGAGGAGGAGACAGAGTAGAGTTAGTAGAGGTCATGTAGTGTAGAACAGCAGGGAGGAGACAGAGTAGAGTTAGTAGAGGTCATGTAGTGTAGAACAACAGGGAGGAGGAGACAGAGTAGAGTTAGTAGAGGTCATGTAGTGTAGAACAGCAGGGAGGAGACAGAGTAGAGTTAGTAGAGGTCATGTAGTGTAGAACAACAGGGAGGAGGAGACAGAGTAGAGTTAGTAGAGGTCATGTAGTGTAGAACAGCAGGGAGGAGACAGAGTAGAGTTAGTAGAGGTCATGTAGTGTAGAACAGCAGGGAGGAGACAGAGTAGAGTTAGTAGAGGTCATGTAGTGTAGAACAGCAGGGAGGAGACAGAGTAGAGTTAGTAGAGGTCATGTAGTGTAGAACAACAGGGAGGAGGAGACAGAGTAGAGTTAGTAGAGGTCATGTAGTGTAGAACAGCAGGGAGGAGACAGAGTAGAGTTAGTAGAGGTCATGTAGTGTAGAACAGCAGGGAGGAGACAGAGTAGAGTTAGTAGAGGTCATGTAGTGTAGAACAGCAGGGAGGAGGAGACAGAGTAGAGTTAGTAGAGGTCATGTAGTGTAGAACAGCAGGGAGGAGGAGACAGAGTAGAGTTAGTAGAGGTCATGTAGTGTAGAACAACAGGGAGGAGACAGAGTAGAGTTAGTAGAGGTCATGTAGTGTAGAACAGCAGGGAGGAGACAGAGTAGAGTTAGTAGAGGTCATGTAGTGTAGAACAGCAGGGAGGAGGAGACAGAGTAGAGTTAGTAGAGGTCATGTAGTGTAGAACAGCAGGGAGGAGACAGAGTAGAGTTAGTAGAGGTCATGTAGTGTAGAACAGCAGGGAGGAGACAGAGTAGAGTTAGTAGAGGTCATGTAGTGTAGAACAACAGGGAGGAGACAGAGTAGAGTTAGTAGAGGTCATGTAGTGTAGAACAACAGGGAGGAGGAGACAGAGTAGAGTTAGTAGAGGTCATGTAGTGTAGAACAGCAGGGAGGAGACAGAGTAGAGTTAGTAGAGGTCATGTAGTGTAGAACAACAGGGAGGAGGAGACAGAGTAGAGTTAGTAGAGGTCATGTAGTGTAGAACAGCAGGGAGGAGGAGACAGAGTAGAGTTAGTAGAGGTCATGTAGTGTAGAACAACAGGGAGGAGGAGACAGAGTAGAGTTAGTAGAGGTCATGTAGTGTAGAACAGCAGGGAGGAGGAGACAGAGTAGAGTTAGTAGAGGTCATGTAGTGTAGAACAACAGGGAGGAGGAGACAGAGTAGAGTTAGTAGAGGTCATGTAGTGTAGAACAGCAGGGAGGAGGAGACAGAGTAGAGTTAGTAGAGGTCATGTAGTGTAGAACAACAGGGAGGAGACAGAGTAGAGTTAGTAGAGGTCATGTAGTGTAGAACAACAGGGAGGAGACAGAGTAGAGTTAGTAGAGGTCAGGGAGGAGAGACAGAGTAGAGTTAGTAGAGGTCATGTAGTGTAGAACAGCAGGGAGGAGACAGAGTAGAGTTAGTAGAGGTCATGTAGTGTAGAACAGCAGGGAGGAGACAGAGTAGAGTTAGTAGAGGTCATGTAGTGTAGAACAGCAGGGAGGAGACAGAGTAGAGTTAGTAGAGGTCATGTAGTGTAGAACAACAGGGAGGAGACAGAGTAGAGTTAGTAGAGGTCATGTAGTGTAGAACAGCAGGGAGGAGACAGAGTAGAGTTAGTAGAGGTCATGTGTGTATACAGTCTCCTATCAAACTGTCCATTCCATCGTATTCACCACTTCACACAGAACCAACACATCTGTAAGATGGGCCTTGGCGTTAACAGGCAGTACATAGATACATCTAGTTTAACTAGAGACACTGTTTAATATGACTAGACCGGAGACATACGCAGACAGGTAGACAGAGTAGGCTACAACTCATTATAAAAGATGACTCCCATTCTGAACACACACACACACACACACACACACACACACACACACACACACACACACACACACACACACACACACACACACACACACACACACACACACACACACACACACACACACACACACAGGTAGACACACACACACACACACACACACAAAACCTCCACGACACATTCTGTGACACACACAGATCACCACACACAACACACAGAACACACACACCACACACACACACACACACACACACACACACACACACACACATTACCCTGGGACACACACACAACACACACACACACACACACACATTACACATTACCCTGGGAGAGACACAACATCAGTACAACGTAACAACCATGACATAGCGTAGTAGCTACAGCATTACACATTACCCTGGGAGAGACAGTACAACGTCAGTACACAACAACCATGTTGATAATGCACAGCTACAGCATTACTACATTACCCTGGGAGAGACAGTACAACGTCACACACGTAACCCTGGGAGAGACATTACAACAACACCATGACACAGCACAGCTACACACACTACACACACTGGGAGAGACAGTACACACAACCATGTTGATAATGCACACTGCATGACACATTACCCTGGGACAGACAGTACAACATCAGTACAACGTAACAACCATCCGATCGTAGTAGCTTTTATCCCTGTGAGAGACAGAACAACATCAGTGACAACTTTTGGAGACCTGACGATAGCAGTCTTAGTAGCTCCTCTGTAGTAGAGCATAGCAGGCGAGTTGTGATGGTCTAACATTACCCTGGGAGAGACAGAACAACGTCAGTACAACGTAACCATGTTGATAATGCAGTAGCTATAGCATTACTACATTACCCTGGGAGAGACTGTACAACGTCAGTACAACGTAACAACCATGTTGATAATGCAGTAGCTATAGCATTACTACATTACCCTGGGAGAGACTGTACAACGTCAGTACAACGTAACAACCATGTTGGCAGTGTAGTAGCTACAGCATTACTACATTACCCTGGGAGAGACAGAACTCAGTACATCAACCATGTTGATAATGCAGTAGCTACAGCATTACTACATTACCCTGGGAGAGTTGATACAACGTCAGTGCAGTAGCTATAGCATTACTACATTACCCTGGGAGAGACAGAACAACGTCAGCACAACGTAACAACCATGTTGATAATGCAGTAGCTACAGCATTACTACATTACCCTGGGAGAGACAGAACAACGTCAGTACAACGTAACAACCATGTTGATAATGCAGTAGCTACAGCATTACTACATTACCCTGGGAGAGACAGAACAACGTCAGTACAACGTAACAACCATGTTGATAATGTAGTAGAGGCTCTCCAAGCTATCACTAACTACAAGGCAGTCAACACTACACTTCAGATCCACTCAGGGCTGACAGAGGCTCTCCAAGCTATCACTGACCACAAGGCAGTCAACACTACACTTCAGATCCACTCAGGGCTGATAGAGGCTCTCCAAGCTATCACTGAACACAAGGCAGTCAACAATACACTTCCGATACCCTCAGGGCTGACAGAGGCTCTCCAAGCTATCACTGACCACAAGGCAGTCAACACTACACTTCAGATCCACTCAGGGCTGCCTGGCTACCCAGGCCCAGGGTAACCAGGCAAACTCACTATATCTGGAGCTAGGAGTCTGGGCAACCAGGCAAACTCAACATATCTGGAGCTAGGAGTCTGGGTAACCAGGCAAACTCACCATATCTGGAGCTAGGAGTCTGGGTAGCCAGGCAAACTCACCATATCTGGAGCTAGGAGTCTGGGTAACCAGGCAAACTCACCATATCTGGAGTTAGGAGTCTGGGTAACCAGAAACTCAAACTCACTATATCTGGAGCTAGGAGTCTGGGTAACCAGGCAAACTCACCTGGATGTCTGGGTAACCAGACAAACTCACCATATCTGGAGCTAGGAGTCTGGGTAAGGCAAACTCAGATCTGGAAACTCACCATATCTGGAGCTAGGAGTCTGGGTAGCCAGGCAAACTCACCATATCTGGAGCTTGATCTTCTTCCCGTCCAACTCTATCGTCCTGATTTTGAAGTCAATACCTGAAATCAGAGAAAAAGTGAGGAAAACTAAAGTGTTAAACTACATCTGAGCCAGTGGGTAGGGGCTAGCTGGGGGCTAACTGGGAGATAACTGGGGGCTAGCTGGTGGCTAGCTGGGGGCTAACTGGGGCTAACTGGGAGCTAACTGGAAGCTAACTGAGCGCTAGCTGGGAGTTAGCTGGGGGCTAACTGGGGGCTAGATTGAGTCCCCTGGGATCACTGGTATTGAAATTCACATGACGGACCATCAAGCCACCTATTAACACTGTTACAGACCATGAGGACTGAAGGTCAGCATTCCTATTAACACTGTTACAGACCATGAGGACTGAAGGTCAGCATTCCTATTAACACTGTTACAGACCATGAGGACTGAAGGTCAGCATTCCTATTAACACTGTTACAGACCATGAGGACTGAAGGTCAGCATTCCTATTAACACTGTTACAGACCATGAGGACTGAAGGTCAGCATTCCTATTAACACTGTTACAGACCATGAGGACTGAAGGTCAGCATTCCTATTAACACTGTTACAGACCATGAGGACTGAAGGTCAGCATTCCTATTAACACTGTTACAGACCATGAGGACTGAAGGTCAGCATTCCTATTAACACTGTTACAGACCATGAGGACTGAAGGTCAGCATTCCTATTAACACTGTTACAGACCATGAGGACTGAAGGTCAGCATTCCTATTAACACTGTTACAGACCATGAGGACTGAAGGTCAGCATTCCTATTAACACTGTTACAGACCATGAGGACTGAAGGTCAGCATTCCTATTAACACTGTTACAGACCATGAGGACTGACTTCCTATTAACACTGAAGACCATGAGGACTCAGCATTCCTATTAACACTGTTACAGACCATGAGGACTGAAGGTCAGCATTCCTATTAACACTGTTACAGACCATGAGGACTGAAGGTCAGCATTCCTATTAACACTGTTACAGACCATGAGGACTGAAGGTCAGCATTCCTATTAACACTGTTACAGACCATGAGGACTGAAGGTCAGCATTCCTATTAACACTGTTACAGACCATGAGGACTGAAGGTCAGCATTCCTATTAACACTGTTACAGACCATGAGGACTGAAGGTCAGCATTCCTATTAACACTGTTACAGACCATGAGGACTGAAGGTCAGCATTCCTATTAACACTGTTACAGACCATGAGGACTGAAGGTCAGCATTCCTATTAACACTGTTACAGACCATGAGGACTGAAGGTCAGCATTCCTATTAACACTGTTACAGACCATGAGGACTGAAGGTCAGCATTCCTATTAACACTGTTACAGACCATGAGGACTGACAGATTCCTATTAACACTGTTACAGACCATGAGGACTGAGGTCAGCATTCCTATTAACACTGTTACAGACCATGAGGACTGAAGGTCAGCATTCCTATTAACACTGTTACAGACCATGAGGACTGAAGGTCAGCATTCCTATTACTACTGTTACAGACTGTTACAGACCATGAGGACTGAAGGTCAGCATTCCTATTAACACTGTTACAGACCATGAGGACTGAAGGTCAGATTCCTATTAACACTGTTACAGACCATGAGGACTGAAGGTCAGCATTCCTATTAACACTGTTACAGACCATGAGGACTGAAGGTCAGCATTCCTATTAACACTGTTACAGACCATGAGGACTGAAGGTCAGCATTCCTATTAACACTGTTACAGACCATGAGGACTGAAGGTCAGCATTCCTATTAACACTGACAGACCATGAGGAGAAGGTCAGATTCCTATTAGACACTGACAGAGAGGAGAAGAGATTCCTATTAACACTGACAGACAGACAGAGGAGAGAGAGAGAGAGAGAGAGAGAGAGAGAGAGAGAGAGAGAGAGAGAGAGAGAGAGAGAGAGTGAGAGTGAGAGTGAGAGAGAGAGAGAGAGAGAGAGAGAGAGAGAGAGAGAGAGAGAGAGAGAGTGAGAGACAGACAGACAGACAGACAGACAGACAGACAGACAGACAGACAGACAGACAGACAGACAGACAGACAGACAGACAGACAGACAGACAGACAGACAGACAGACAGACAGCGCTACAAGGTAAAAACTATCCCCTATAAGCGGTCTGTCAAGCGGTTTCTCGTACTGAAAAGTGTAGGTTCTGTGTGTATAAATCTATTGGCACGTAGTAGGTTGCTATGGCGTACTTCTGTAACCTGATGACAGACGAGCTCCAATCAGATTAGTCCTTGTTGAGTGCTGAGGGACAGCACACGTCACTAGCCAGTAACATGAGAGGAAACGTGGGTACCTGCACAATTACCAGTCTGTCCCTGGAACAAGTGTCAATATTAAAACATAATGAGCTAGCCTAGCTCCAGCTAGCTGCGGGGCTTTGATACAGGTCTGGCAACCTATTCCCTATGTAGTGCACTACCTTTGACTAAAATAGGGAATAAGGGTGCTATTCAGGACGCAGATGCAGACGGAGGGGGTGATGCAGGTGGGCAGGCTCACTGAGAGGAGAGGATGTGGTTTAGAGAACAGAGCACCACAGCAGGTTGTAGAGAGCAGTCTACCGGGAACACAGACTCACTATTTACACCAGATGCTAAACAGATACTAGAGCGTTTGTCCCTCGGGGGGGGATACATAAAACTCAATTGAATTGAATAAAAGTGGTCTACGTAGCAAATGAGACATGTCTTTTGTCACAGTCGTCTGCTGCAGGCTAGAGATTCAAACGCTTCCTGTAGGTTTAATAGCCTACTACCTTCAGTAAGTGCAAGATGAGGATGCTAGGCTACATTCCTGTTCTAGAGAACCTGCTGTGTTTCCTAGGGGTTTATACAGGGCCTTTACAACCAGTGGTGTCTAGTGAAGGATATAACCAGTGGTGTCTAGTGGAGGACATAACCAGTGGTGTCTAGTGGAGGACATAATCAGTGGTGTCTAGTGGAGGACAGTGGTGTCTAGTGGAGGACAGTGGAGTCTAGTGGAGGACAGTGGTGTCTAGTGGAGGACATAACCAGTGGTGTCTAGTGGAGGACATAACCAGTGGTGTCTAGTGGAGGACATAACCAGTGGTGTCTAGTGGAGGACATAACCAGTGGTGTCTAGTGGAGGACATAACCAGTGGTGTCTAGTGGAGGACATAACCGGTGGTGTCTAGTGGAGGACATAACCAGTGGTGTCTAGTGGAGGACAGTGGTGTCTAGTGTAGGACATAACCAGTGGTGTCTAGTGGAGGATATAACCAGTGGTGTCTAGTGGAGGACATAACCAGTGGTGTCTAGTGGAGGATATAACCAGTGGTGTCTAGTGGAGGACAGTGGTGTCTAGTGGAGGACAGTGGAGTCTAGTGGAGGACAGTGGTGTCTAGTGGAGGACATAACCAGTGGTGTCTAGTGGAGGACATAACCAGTGGTGTCTAGTGGAGGACATAACCAGTGGTGTCTAGTGGAGGACATAACCAGTGGTGTCTAGTGGAGGACATAACCAGTGGTGTCTAGTGGAGGACATAACCAGTGGTGTCTAGTGGAGGACATAACCGGTGGTGTCTAGTGGAGGACATAACCAGTGGTGTCTAGTGGAGGACAGTGGTGTCTAGTGTAGGACATAACCAGTGGTGTCTAGTGGAGGATATAACCAGTGGTGTCTAGTGGAGGACATAACCAGTGGTGTCTAGTGGAGGATATAACCAGTGGTGCCTAGTGGAGGACATAACCAGTGGTGTCTAGTGGAGGATATAACCAGTGGTGTCTAGTGGAGGACATAACCAGTGGTGTCTAGTGGAGGACAATGGTGTCTAGTGGAGGACAGTGGTGTCTAGTGGAGGACATAACCAGTGGTGTCTAGTGGAGGACATAACCAGTGGTGTCTAGTGGAGGACATAACCAGTGGTGTCTAGTGGAGGACATAACCAGTGGTGTCTAGTGGAGGACATAACCAGTGGTGTCTAGTGGAGTACATAACCAGTGGTGTCTATTGGAGGACATAACCAGTGGTGTCTAGTGGAGGACAGTGGTGTCTAGTGGAGGACATAACCAGTGGTGTCTAGTGGAGGATATAACCAGTGGTGTCTAGTGGAGGATATAACCAGTGGTGTCTAGTGGAGGATATAACCAGTGGTGTCTAGTGGAGGACATAACCAGTGGTGTCTAGTGGAGGACAGTGGTGTCTAGTGGAGGACATAACCAGTGGTGTCTAGTGGAGGATATAACCAGTGGTGTCTAGTGGAGGATATAACCAGTGGTGTCTAGTGGAGGACATAACCACTGGTGTCTAGTGGAGGACAGTGGTGTCTAGTGGAGGACAGTGGTGTCTAGTGGAGGACATAACCAGTGGTGTCTAGTGGAGGATATAACCAGTGGTGTCTAGTGGAGGACATAACCAGTGGTGTCTAGTGGAGGATATAACCAGTGGTGTCTAGTGTAGGACATAACCAGTGGTGTCTAGTGGAGGACAGTGGTGTCTAGTGGAGGATATAACCAGTGGTGTCTAGTGGAGGACATAACCAGTGGTGTCTAGTGGAGGACAGTGGTGTCTAGTGGAGGACATAACCAGTGGTGTCTAGTGGAGGATATAACCAGTGGTGTCTAGTGGAGGATATAACCAGTGGTGTCTAGTGGAGGACATAACCACTGGTGTCTAGTGGAGGATATAACCAGTGGTGTCTAGTGGAGGATATAACCAGTGGTGTCTAGTGGAGGACATAACCAGTGGTGTCTAGTGGAGGACAGTGGTGTCTAGTGGAGGACAGTGGTGTCTAGTGGAGGACATAACCAGTGGTGTCTAGTGGAGGATATAACCAGTGGTGTCTAGTGGAGGACATAACCAGTGGTGTCTAGTGGAGGATATAACCAGTGGTGTCTAGTGGAGGATATAACCAGTGGTGTCTAGTGGAGGACAGTGGTGTCTAGTGGAGGACATAACCAGTGGTGTCTAGTGGAGGACAGTGGTGTCTAGTGGAGGACAGTGGTGTCTAGTGGAGGACATAACCAGTGGTGTCTAGTGGAGGACATAACCAGTGGTGTCTAGTGGAGGATATAACCAGTGGTGTCTAGTGGAGGACAGTGGTGTCTAGTGGAGGACATAACCAGTGGTGTCTAGTGGAGGACAGTGGTGTCTAGTGGAGGACAGTGGTGTCTAGTGGAGGACAGTGGTGTCTAGTGGAGGATATAACCAGTGGTGTCTAGTGGAGGATATAACCAGTGGTGTCTAGTGGAGGACAGTGGTGTCTAGTGGGGGACATAACCAGTGGTGTCTAGTGGAGGACAGTGGTGTCTAGTGGAGGATATAACCAGTGGTGTCTAGTGGAGGACAGTGGTGTCTAGTGGAGGATATAACCAGTGGTGTCTAGTGGAGGATATAACCAGTGGTGTCTAGTGGAGGACATAACCAGTGATGTCTAGTGGAGGATATAACCAGTGGTGTCTAGTGGAGGATATAACCAGTGGTGTCTAGTGGAGAATATAACCAGTGGTGTCTAGTGGAGGACATAACCAGTGGTGTCTAGTGGAGGACATAACCAGTGGTGTCTAGTGGAGGACATAACCAGTGGTGTCTAGTGGAGGATATAACCAGTGGTGTCTAGTGGAGGACATAACCAGTGGTGTCTAGTGGAGGACATAACCAGTGGTGTCTAGTGGAGGACATAACCAGTGGTGTCTAGTGGAGGACAGTGGTGTCTAGTGGAGGACAGTGGTGTCTAGTGGAGGACAGTGGTGTCTAGTGGAGGACATAACCAGTGGTGTGTAGTGGAGGACATAACCAGTGGTGTCTAGTGGAGGACAGTGGTGTCTAGTGGAGGACATAACCAGTGGTGTGTAGTGGAGGACAGTGGTGTCTAGTGGAGGATATAACCAGTGGTGTCTAGTGGAGGACAGTGGTGTCTAGTGGAGGACATAACCAGTGGTGTCTAGTGGAGGATATAACCAGTGGTGTCTAGTGGAGGACATAACCAGTGGTGTCTAGTGGAGGACATAACCAGTGGTGTCTAGTGGAGGATATAACCAGTGGTGTCTAGTGGAGGACAGTGGTGTCTAGTGGAGGACATAACCAGTGGTGTCTAGTGGAGGACATAACCAGTGGTGTCTAGTGGAGGACAGTTGTGTCTAGTGGAGGACATAACCAGTGGTGTCTAGTGGAGGACATAACCAGTGGTGTCTAGTGGAGGACATAACCAGTGGTGTCTAGTGGAGGACATAACCAGTGGTGTCTAGTGGAGGACAGTGGTGTCTAGTGGAGGATATAACCAGTGGTGTCTAGTGGAGGATATAACCAGTGGTGTCTAGTGGAGGACAGTGGTGTCTAGTGGAGGACATAACCAGTGGTGTCTAGTGGAGGACAGTGGTGTCTAGTGGAGGACATAACCAGTGGTGTCTAGTGGAGGACATAACCAGTGGTGTCTAGTGGAGGATATAACCAGTGGTGTCTAGTGGAGGATATAACCAGTGGTGTCTAGTGGAGGATATAACCAGTGGTGTCTAGTGGAGGACATAACCAGTGGTGTCTAGTGGAGGTCATAACCAGTGGTGTCTAGTGGAGGACATAACCAGTGGTGTCTAGTGGAGGATATAACCAGTGGTGTCTAGTGGAGGATATAACCAGTGGTGTCTAGTGGAGGACATAACCAGTGGTGTCTAGTGGAGGACAGTGGTGTCTAGTAGAGGACAGTGGTGTCTAGTAGAGGACATAACCAGTGGTGTCTAGTGGAGGACATAACCAGTGGTGTCTAGTGGAGGATATAACCAGTGGTGTCTAGTGGAGGACATAACCAGTGGTGTCTAGTGGAGGACATAATCAGTGGTGTCTAGTGGAGGACAGTGGTGTCTAGTGGAGGACAGTGGTGTCTAGTGGAGGACAGTGGTGTCTAGTGGAGGACATAACCAGTGGTGTCTAGTGGAGGACAGTGGTGTCTAGTGGAGGACAGTGGTGTCTAGTGGAGGACATAACCAGTGGTGTCTAGTGGAGGACAGTGGTGTCTAGTGGAGGACAGTGGTGTCTAGTGGAGGACATAACCAGTGGTGTCTAGTGGAGGATATAACCAGTGGTGTCTAGTGGAGGCGACCTGCAACCAAAATCCACTTTATTGCTCATAATTTCAATTCATAAGACAGAATGCCTCTACAGGTGAAAACACACAGACTTCCCTTCCTGTCTCTACAGGGCTGTAAACACACAGACTTCCCCTCCTGCCTCTACAGGGGGAAAACACACAGACTTCCCTTCCTGCCTCTACAGGGGAAAACACACAGACTTCCCTTCCTGTCTCTACAGGGCTGTAAACACACAGACTTCCCCTCCTGTCTTTACAGGGGGAAAACACACAGACTTCCCTTCCTGTCTCTACAGGGCTGTAAACACACAGACTTCCCTTCCTGTCTCTACAGGGGGAAAACACACAGACTTTCCTTCCTGCCTCTACAGGGGGAAAACACACAGAATTCCCTTCATGTCTCTACAGGGATGAAAACACACAGACTTCCCTTCCTGTCTCTACAGGGCTGTAAACACACAGACTTCCCTTCCTGTCTCTACAGGGCTGTAAACACATATACTTCCCTTCCTGCCTCTACAGGGGAAAAGACACAGACTTTCCTTCCTGCCTCTACAGGGGAAAAACACACAGACTTCCCTTCCAGTCGCTACAGGGCTGTAAACACACAGACTTCCCTTCCTGCCTCTACAGGGGGAAAACACACAGACTTCCCTTCCAGTCGCTACAGGGGAAAAACACACAGACTTCCCTTCCAGTCGCTACAGGGCTGTAAACACACAGACTTCCCTTCCTGCCTCTACAGGGGAAAACACACAGACTTCCCTTCCAGTCGCTATAGGGGAAAACACACAGACTTCCCTTCCTGCCTCTACAGGGGGAAAACACACAGACTTCCCTTCCTGTCTCTACAGGGGAAAACACACAGACTTCCCTTCCTGTCTCTACAGGGGAAAACACACAGACTTCCCTTCCTGTCTCTACAGGGCTATAAACACACAGACTTCCCTTCCTGCCTCTACAGGGGAAAACACACAGACTTCCCTTCCTGCCTCTACAGGGGAAAACACACAGACTTCCCTTCCAGTCTCTACAGGGGGAAAACACACAGACTTCCCTTCCTGTCTCTACAGGGGAAAACACAGACTTTCCTTCCTGCCTCTACAGGGGGAAAACACACAGACTTCCCTTCCTGCCTCTACAGGGGGAAAACACACAGACTTCCCTTCCTGCCTCTACAGGGGGAAAACACACAGACTTCCTTCCAGTCGCTACAGGGCTGTAAACACACAGACTTCCCTTCCTCTCTCTACAGGGCTAAAAACACACAGACTTCCCTTCCTGCCTCTACAGGGGGAAAACACACAGACTTCCCTTCCAGTCGCTACAGGGCTGTAAACACACAGACTTCACCTTCCTGCCTCTACAGGGGGAAAACACACAGACTTTCCTTCCTATCTCTACAGGGGAAAACACACAGACTTCCCTTCCTGCCTCTACAGGGCTGTAAACACACAGACTTCCCTTCCTGTCTCTACAGGGGAAAACACACAGACTTCCTGTCTCTACAGGGGAAAACACACAGACTTCCTGTCTCTACAGGGGAAAACACACAGACTTCCTGTCTCTACAGGGGGAAAACACACAGACTTCCTGTCTCTACAGGGGGAAAACACACAGACCTCCTGTCTCTACAGGGGGAAAACACACAGACTTCCTGTCTCTACAGGGGGGAAAACACACAGACTTCCTGCCTCTACAGGGGGGAAAACACACAGACTTCCTGTCTCTACAGGGCTGTAAACACACAGACTTCCTGTCTCTACAGGGGGAAAACACACAGACTTCCTGCCTCTACAGGGGAAAACACACAGACTTCCTACCTCTACAGGGGAAAACACAGACTTCCTGCCTCTACAGGGGAAAACACACAGACTTCCTACCTCTACAGGGGAAAACACAGAGACTTCCTGTCTCTACAGGGGAAAACACACAGACTTCCTGTCTCTACAGGGCTGTAAACACACAGACTTCCTGTCTCTACAGGGGAAAACACACAGACTTCCTGTCTCTACAGGGCTGTAAACACACAGACTTCCCTTCCTGTCTCTACAGGGGGAAAACACACAGACTTCCTGTCTCTACAGGGCTGTAAACACACAGACTTCCTGTCTCTACAGGGGAAAACACACAGACTTCCTGTCTCTACAGGGCTGTAAACACACAGACTTCCTGTCTCTACAGGGCTGTAAACACACAGACTTCCTGTCTCTACAGGGGGGAAACCCTCTAATCCAAGACCTTCAGGATGAGGACGACACAGCAGCTTTGTTTCCTTTCCAAGCTAATCCTCTAAATACATTATAGGGTCCTTTCTTAACTACCTTCAAGAAATCTTCTTCTCCCATGTTTAGGGCAATAGAAAATGTCTGAAACAGAACAAAAACTGGAGTAACTATCCTCCCCCCCAGAAGGACTGACAGACAAAGACACGACAATGAAAGAATGATCCTTTGTTGGTGAATTCACTTGACAGTGGGGTGAATTCCAATGGCTGTGATTCAACTTGCGTTCTTTTGAAGGAGGCTGGTTGGTGACCGGAGCTGGTGGGCCTGCAGAGGAATGGAAAGAGCTGCATCGATGGCTCTGTACTGCGTGGGGTTACTGGCTCTGTACTGCGTGGGTACTGCGTTACTGGCTCTGTACTGCGGGCTCTGTACTGTTTACTGGCTCTGTACTGCGTGGGGTTACTGGCTCTGTACTGCGTGGGGTTACTGGCTCTGTACTGCGTGGGGTTACTGGCTCTGTACTGCGTGGGGTTACTGGCTCTGTACTGCGTGGGGTTACTGGCTCTGTACTGCGTGGGGTTACTGGCTCTGTACTGCGTGGGGTTACTGGCTCTGTACTGGCGTGGGGGGTTACTGGCTCTGTACTGCGTGGGGTTACTGGCTCTGTACTGGCTCTGTGGGGTTACTGGCTCTGTACTGCGTGGGGTTACTGGCTCTGTACTGCGTGGGGTTACTGGCTCTGTACTGCGTGGGGTTACTGGCTCTGTACTGCGTGGGGTTACTGGCTCTGTACTGCGTGGGGTTACTGGCTCTGTACTGCGTGGGGTTACTGGCTCTGTACTGCGTGGGGTTACTGGCTCTGTACTGCGTGGGGTTACTGGCTCTGTACTGCGTGGGGTTACTGGCTCTGTACTGCGTGGGGTTACTGGCTCTGTACTGCGTGGGGTTACTGGCTCTGTACTGCGTGGGGTTACTGGCTCTGTACTGCGTGGGGTTACTGGCTCTGTACTGCGTGGGGTTACTGGCTCTGTACTGCGTGGGGTTACTGGCTCTGTACTGCGTGGCTCTGTACTGCGTGGGGTTACTGGCTCTGTACTGCGTGGGGTTACTGGCTCTGTACTGCGTGGGGTTACTGGCTCTGTACTGCGTGGGGTTACTGGCTCTGTACTGCGTGGGGTTACTGGCTCTGTACTGCGTGGGGTTACTGGCTCTGTTTCCGCGTGGGGTTACTGGCTCTGTACGGGTTACTGGTTCTGTACTGGCTCTGCACTGCGTGGGGTTACTGGCTCTGTACTGCGTGGGGTTACTGGCTCTGTACTGCGTGGGGTTACTGGTTCTGTACTGCGTGGGGTTACTGGCAGTCAGTCAGTACGTCAGAGAGAGAGAGAGGAGACACCCCCCCTCTCTCTGTGCTGGCTCCAACAGGCCCCTTCCCCTCCCAGCCAGTCACTTGTTTCCAGGAAGAGGAACCAGGGGCTGGCCAGCGGGGGCTGGTTAGTGGTGGTGAAGCAGGGAAGCCTGCAGCAGGACCCACCCTGAGTTCACTGACCTCTCTGCTCGGGCCTCACACACAGGAAGAGATGTGGGTGACACACGGACGGAAGATACACACACACACACACACACACACACACACACACACACACACACACACACACACACACACACACACACACACACACACACACACACACACACACACACACACACACACACACACACACACACACACACACACACACACACACACACAGAGTATGTACATACACACACACACACACACACACACACACACACACACACACACACACACACACACACACACACACACACACACACACACACACACACACACACACACACACACACACACACACACACACACACACACACACACAATTGCGCCGACCCTGAATACAACAGCTGGTCAGCTGATGGCTCACGAGACAGAGGAGTGTTATGACAGTGCTGTGTCTGTTACTACAGGTCATTGTATACAGGCTGAGTTACTCATTTCACAGTCACCCTTTAAATTCCCAACACTAATACAGTACTGTACAGTAGGGGCTCTCATTAGATATTCACCATCTTAGTTATACAGTTCCCAGCATTCATACTGCACAATAACATCACAGAACTGTACTGAGAGAGAGAGAGAGAGAGAGAGAGAGAGAGAGAGAGAGAGAGAGAGAGAGAGAGAGTGCAGAGTGAGAGAGAGAGAGAGAGAGAGAGAGAGAGAGAGAGAGAGAGAGAGAGAGTGCGAGAGAGTGAGAGAGAGAGAGAGAGAGAGAGAGAGAGAGAGAGAGAGAGAGAGAGAGAGAGAGAGAGAGAGAGAGAGAGAGAGAGAGAGAGAGAGACTGTGCTGCTTCACACACACACACACATCATGTCACCTATGTCACAGTGTCCACTTCAGACAGCAAGAATTCAATAGACCAGGTCACCTGATGTTAAACTAGACGACTGTTGCTGTGTCTGTACAATAGAGTAGAGCTGGCCTATACTTTCTTCTTCTCTGCTCTCTGAGCGAGTGTCTTCCTGTTCGGAGATAAAGAAAAAAATATATATATATACACTTCTCACTTCCTGTTTCACTCAGGAAGATTCTCCTCGCGACGCTCCCACCAACCGGACTGAAACAACCTTGTACTCCGTGACGCACAGGAAACACAGGAGGGCATTCCAAACGGACCCCTATTCCCTAGTGCACTACATTTAATCAGAGTCCTATAGGCCCTGGTCTAAAGTAGTGCACTACATTTAACCAGAGTCCTATAGGCCCTGGTCTAAAGTAGTGCACTACATTTAACCAGAGTCCTATAGGCCTTCTAAAGTAGTGCACTACATTTAACCAGAGTCCTATAGGCCCTGGTCTAAAGTAGTGCACTACATTTAACCAGAGTACTATAGGCCCTGGTCTAAAGTAGTGCACTACATTTAACCAGAACGCACAGGAAACACAGGAGGGCATTCCAAACGGACCCCTATTCCCTAGTGCTCTACATTTAACCAGAGTCCTATAGGCCCTGGTCTAAAGTAGTGCACTATATAGGGAATTGAGTGCCATTTGGAACACAAACAGACAGAAGGGCTGAGAGTGGTGGAAGAGTGACAGGCTGAAGAGATGCAGACAGACAGACAGGAGAGCTGAGAGTGGTGGAAGAGTGACAGGCTGAAGAGATGCAGACAGACAGGAGGGCTGAGAGTGGTGGAAGAGTGACAGGCTGAAGAGATGCAGACAGACAGACAGGAGAGCTGAGAGTGGTGGAAGAGTGACAGGCTGAAGAGATGCAGACAGACAGACAGGAGGGCTGAGAGTGGTGGAAGAGTGACAGGCTGAAGAGATGCAGACAGACAGACAGGAGGGCTGAGAGTGGTGGAAGAGTGACAGGCTGAAGAGATGCAGACAGACAGGAGGGCTGAGAGTGGTGGAAGAGTGACAGGCTGAAGAGATGCAGACAGACAGGAGAGCTGAGAGTGGTGGAAGAGTGACAGGCTGAAGAGATGCAGACAGACAGACAGACAGGAGAGTGGTGGAAGAGTGACAGGCTGAAGAGATGCAGACAGACAGACAGGAGAGCTGAGAGTGGTGGAAGAGTGACAGGCTGAAGAGATACAGACAGACAGACAGACAGACAGACAGACAGACAGACAGACAGACAGACAGACAGACAGACAGACAGACAGACAGACAGACAGACAGACAGACAGACAGACAGACAGACAGACAGACAGACAGACAGACAGACAGACAGACAGACAGACAGGAGAGTGGTGGAAGAGTGACAGGCTGAAGAGATGCAGACAGACAGACAGACAGACAGACAGACAGACAGACAGACAGACAGACAGACAGACAGACAGACAGACAGACAGACAGGAGGGCTGAGAGTGGTGGAAGAGTGACAGGCTGAAGAGATGCAGACAGACAGGAGGGCTGAGAGTGGTGGAAGAGTGACAGGCTGAAGAGATGCAGACAGACAGACAGGAGGGCTGAGAGTGGTGGAAGAGTGACAGGCTGAAGAGATGCAGACAGACAGACAGGAGGGCTGAGAGTGGTGGAAGAGTGACAGGCTGAAGAGATGCAGACAGACAGGAGGGCTGAGAGTGGTGGAAGAGTGACAGGCTGAAGAGATGCAGACAGACAGACAGACAGGAGAGTGGTGGAAGAGTGACAGGCTGAAGAGATGCAGACAGACAGACAGACAGGTCTGAGTGGTGGAAGAGTGACAGGCTGAAGAGATGCAGACAGACAGACAGACAGGAGAGTGGTGGAAGAGTGACAGGCTGAAGAGATGCAGACAGACAGACAGACAGGAGAGTGGTGGAAGAGTGACAGGCTGAAGAGATGCAGACAGACAGACAGACAGACAGAGTGGTGGAAGAGTGACAGGCAGAAGAGATGCAGACAGACAGACAGACAGACAGGAGGGCTGAGAGTGGTGGAAGAGTGACAGGCTGA
>NW_025749525.1:0-24220 GCF_021184085.1 Oncorhynchus gorbuscha | reverse complement strand
AAATCCTCTAGACTCGTAGAGGGGAAACAACTGGAGAAGCGGCCACAGACTGCAGGTCGCCGGGTAGGCGCAGGCCGTAGTCGACTGAGACACCTGCTCACACGCAGCATCTGATGAAGGCACAAAACACGACAGGACAGGGTGATACACAATCACGGCAAAAACACGACAGGACAGGGCGAAACGCAATCACAGCATGGTGAATACAATACAAGGAACCGACGGAACAGGAACGGATCACAAAGGAATAAATAGGGACTCTAATCAGGGAAAGGATCGGGAACAGGTGTGGGAAGACTAAATGATGATTAGGGAATAGGAACAGCTGGGAGCAGGAACGGAACGACAGAGAGAAGAGAGAGCGAGAGAGTGAGAGAGGGAGGGGGAGAGAGAGGGATAGAAGGAGGGAAAGAACCAAACAAGACCAGCAGAGGGAAACGAATAGCATGGGGAGCACAGGGACAAGACATGACAATAAATGACAAACATGACAGTACCCCCCACTCACCGAGCGCCTCCTGGCGCACTCGAGGAGGAATCCTGGCGGCAACGGAGGAAATCATCGATGAGCGAACGGTCCAGCACGTCCCGAGACGGAACCCAACTCCTCTCCTCAGGACCGTAACCCTCCCAATCCACTAGGTATTGGTGACCCCGTCCCCGAGAACGCATGTCCATAATCTTATGTACCTTGTAAATAGGTGCGCTCTCGACAAGGACGGGAGGGGGGAGGGAAGACGAACGGGGGTGCGAAGAAAGGGCTTAACACAGGAGACATGGAAGACAGGATGGACGCGACGAAGATGTCGCGGAAGAAGCAGTCGCACAGCGACAGGATTGACGACCTGGGAGACACGGAACGGACCAATGAACCGCGGAGTCAACTTACGAGAAGCTGTCGTAAGAGGAAGGTTGCGAGTGGAAAGCCACACTCTCTGGCCGCAACAATACCTTGGACTCTTAATCCTGCGTTTATTGGCGGCTCTCACCGTCTGTGCCCTGTAACGGCAAAGTGCAGACCTCACCCTCCTCCAGGTGCGCTCACAACGTTGGACAAACGCTTGAGCGGAGGGAACGCTGGACTCGGCAAGCTGGGATGAGAACAGAGGAGGCTGGTAACCCAGACTACTCTGAAACGGAGATAACCCGGTAGCAGACGAAGGAAGCGAATTGTGAGCGTATTCTGCCCAGGGAGCTGTTCTGCCCAAGACGCAGGGTTTCTGAAAGAAAGGCTGCGTAGTATGCGACCAATCGTCTGATTGGCCCTCTCTGCTTGACCGTTAGACTGGGGATGAAACCCGGAAGAGAGACTGACGGACGCACCAATCAAACGACAGAACTCCCTCCAAAACTGTGACGTGAATTGCGGGCCTCTGTCTGAAACGGCGTCTAACGGGAGGCCATGAATTCTGAATACATTCTCAATAATGATTTGTGCCGTCTCCTTAGCGGAAGGAAGTTTAGCGAGGGGAATGAAATGTGCCGCCTTAGAGAACCTATCGACAACCGTCAGAATCACAGTCTTCCCCGCAGACAAAGGCAGACCGGTAATGAAGTCTAAGGCAATGTGAGACCATGGTCGAGAAGGAATGGGGAGCGGTCTGAGACGACCGGCAGGAGGAGAGTTACCCGACTTAGTCTGCGCGCAGTCCGAACAAGCAGCCACGAAACGGCGCGTGTCACGCTCCTGAGTCGGCCACCAAAAGCGCTGGCGAATAGACGCAAGAGTGCCTCGAACACCGGGATGACCCGCTAACTTGGCAGAGTGAGCCCACTGAAGAACAGCCAGACGAGTGGAAACAGGAACGAAAAGGAGGTTACTAGGACAAGCGCGCGGCGACGCAGTGTGCGTGAGTGCTTGCTTAACCTGTCTTTCAATTCCCCAGACTGTTAACCCGACAACACGCCCATAAGGAAGAATCCCCTCGGGATCAGTAGAAGCCACAGAAGAACTAAACAGACGGGATAAGGCATCAGGCTTGGTGTTCTTGCTACCCGGACGGTAAGAAATCACAAACTCGAAACGAGCGAAAAACAACGCCCAACGAGCTTGACGGGCATTAAGTCGTTTGGCAGAACGGATGTACTCAAGGTTCTTATGGTCTGTCCAAACGACAAAAGGAACGGTCGCCCCCTCCAACCACTGTCGCCATTCGCCTAGGGCTAAGCGGATGGCGAGCAGTTCACGGTTACCCACATCATAGTTGCGCTCAGATGGCGACAGGCGATGAGAAAATAAGCGCAAGGATGAACCTTATCGTCAGACTGGAAGCGCTGGGATAGAATGGCTCCCACGCCTACCTCTGAAGCGTCAACCTCGACAATGAATTGTCTAGTGACGTCAGGAGTAACGAGGATAGGAGCGGACGTAAAACGTTCTTTTAGAAGATCAAAAGCTCCCTGGGCGGAACCGGACCACTTAAAACACGTCTTGACAGAAGTAAGAGCTGTGAGAGGGGCAGCAACTTGACCGAAATTACGAATGAAACGCCGATAGAAATTAGCGAAACCTAAAAAGCGCTGCAACTCGACACGTGACCTTGGAACGGGCCAATCACTGACAGCTTGGACCTTAGCGGAATCCATCTGAATGCCTTCAGCGGAAATAACGGAACCGAGAAAAGTAACGGAGGAGACATGAAAAGAGCACTTCTCAGCCTTTACGTAGAGACAATTCTCTAAAAGGCGCTGTAGAACACGTCGAACGTGCTGAACATGAATCTCGAGTGACGGAGAAAAAATCAGGATATCGTCAAGATAGACAAAAACAAAAATGTTCAGCATGTCTCTCAGAACATCATTAACTAATGCCTGAAAAACAGCTGGCGCATTGGCGAGACCGAACGGCAGAACCCGGTACTCAAAATGCCCTAACGGAGTATTAAACGCCGTTTTCCACTCGTCCCCCTCTCTGATGCGCACGAGATGGTAAGCGTTACGAAGGTCCAACTTAGTAAAGCACCTGGCTCCCTGCAGAATCTCGAAGGCTGATGACATAAGGGGAAGCGGATAACGATTCTTAACCGTTATGTCATTCAGCCCTCGATAATCCACGCAGGGGCGCAGAGTACCGTCCTTCTTCTTAACAAAAAGAACCCCGCCCCGGCCGGAGAGGAAGAAGGCACTATGGTACCGGCGTCAAGAGACACAGACAAATAATCCTCGAGAGCCTTACGTTCGGGAGCCGACAGAGAGTATAGTCTACCTCGAGGAGGAGTGGTCCCCGGAAGGAGATCAATACTACAATCATACGACCGGTGAGGAGGAAGGGAGTTGGCTCGGGACCGACTGAAGACCGTGCGCAGATCATGATATTCCTCCGGCACTCCTGTCAAATCGCCAGGTTCCTCCTGAGAAGTAGGGACAGAAGAAACGGGAGGGATGGCAGACATTAAACACTTCACATGACAAGAAACGTTCCAGGATAGGATAGAATTACTAGACCAATTAATAGAAGGATTATGACATACTAGCCAGGGATGACCCAAAACAACAGGTGTAAACGGTGAACGGAAAATCAAAAAAGAAATAGTCTCACTGTGGTTACCAGATACTGTGAGGGTTAAAGGTAGTGTCTCAAATCTGATACTGGGAAGATGACTACCATCTAAGGCGAACATGGGCGTAGGCTTATCTAACTCTCTGAAAGGAATGTCATGTTTCCGAACCCATGCTTCGTCCATGAAACAACCCTCAGCCCCAGAGTCTATCAAGGCACTACATGTAGCACCCGAACCGGTCCAGCGTAGGTGGACCGACAAAGTAGTACAGGACTTTGATGGAGAGACTTGAGTAGTTGCGCTCACCTGTAGCCCTCCGCTTACAGATGAGCTCTGGCTTTTACTGGACATGAATTAACAAAATGTCCAGCAACTCCACAATAGAGGCACAGGCGGTTGGTAATCCTCCGTTCCCTCTCCTTATTAGAGATGCGAATCCCTCCCAGCTGCATGGGCTCAGTCTCAAAGCCAGAGGGGGGAGATGGTTGCGATGCGGAGCAGGGAAACACCGTTGATGCGAGCTCTCTTCCACGAGCCCGGTGACGAAGATCTACCCGTCGTTCTATGCGGATGGCGAGAGCAATCAAAGAGTCCACATCTGAAGGAACCTCCCGGGAGAGAATCTCATCCTTAACCACTGCGTGGAGTCCCTCCAGAAAACGAGCGAGCAGCGCCGGCTCGTTCCACTCACTAGAGGCAGCAAGAGTGCGAAACTCAATGGAATAATCCGTTATGGACCGTTCACCTTGGCATAAGGAAGCCAGGGCCCTAGAAGCCTCCCCACCAAAAACTGAACGGTCAAAAACCCGAATCATCTCCTCTTTAAAGTTCTGGAAATCGTTAGAGCAAACAGCCCTTGCCTCCCAGATAGCTGTGCCCCATTCTCGAGCCCGGCCAGTAAGGAGTGAAATGACGTAAGCAACCCGAGCTCTCTCTCTAGAGTATGTGTTGGGTTGGAGAGAGAACACAATCTCACACTGCGTGAGAAAGGAGCGGCACTCAGTGGGCTGCCCGGAGTAGCAAGGTGGGTTATTAACCCTAGGTTCTGGAGGCTCGGCAGGCCAGGAAGTAACAGGTGGCACGAGACGTAGACTCTGGAACTGTCCAGAGAGGTCGGAAACCTGAGCAGCCAGGTTTTCCACGGCATGGCGAGCAGCAGACAATTCCTGCTCGTGTCTGCCGAGCATGGCTCCTTGGATCTCGACGGCAGTGTAACGAGCGTCTGAAGTCGCTGGGTCCATTCCTTGGTCGGTTCCTTCTGTCATGCAGGTGAAAGAGGACCCAAACGCGACTTAACAGAAACAGAGTTTATTAAAGTCCAAAACGGAATAACAGAAATCCTCTAGACTCGTAGAGGGGAAACAACTGGAGAAGCGGCCACAGACTGCAGGTCGCTTCGGGTAGGCGCAGGCCGTAGTCGACTGAGACACCTGCTCACACGCAGCATCTGATGAAGGCACAAAACACGACAGGACAGGGTGATACACAATCACGGCAAAAACACGACAGGACAGGGCGAAACGCAATCACAGCATGGTGAATACAATACAAGGAACCGACGGAACAGGAACGGATCACAAAGGAATAAATAGGGACTCTAATCAGGGGAAAGGATCGGGAACAGGTGTGGGAAGACTAAATGATGATTAGGGGAATAGGAACAGCTGGGAGCAGGAACGGAACGACAGAGAGAAGAGAGAGCGAGAGAGTGAGAGAGGGAGGGGGAGAGAGAGGGATAGAAGGAGGGAAAGAACCAAACAAGACCAGCAGAGGGAAACGAATAGCATGGGGAGCACAGGGACAAGACATGACAATAAATGACAAACATGACACCTTGAACATCACTGCTATGAGTACTGGATCAGCTCAGTGGTGAGAAAGCATACACACCTGTTAAGACAGGTCACTTTTGAGTCTTGTTTGAAAGATTACTGTACCTTTCTACCACAGACACACATGTACACTCACCAGCCGCACACCTGCACCCAAACCTCCAAAGTGATTTGTCAGTGCACTATGACGTATGATGAAATAATGTTTGAGAGATAGCAGTCAGAGAAAAGCCAGCTGTTGAGGTAAGTGACAGTTTTCCCTCCAAGGGTACAACTTCTCGACTGGAGTTTCCCACTCAAACCAAAAATACTCTTTACGCTTTCTAAGGCTGATGCCAAAGTCATCCAGGTTTCTTTTATTTTCCATGCAGTTTCCCAATATCCTTCAGCTTTCTGGAAGTAAAACTACAACATTAAACAGAGTATTAGCATTGCACTTGGTGCTCTCTAGGGAGAATCACATTTCCATCTATTGAATTGAAATATAAAAAATACATTCTCACTAAGTTTTAATTATTTAAATTCATAAGATTCATACACTGTATGTTTTTATATAGCACTGATCTCTGTCCTTCTAACTGCAAATGAAGGTACTTTGAACCTTAACACAATAAGCAGTAATGCAAGTCAGTGATAAACCCTTATGGATAAACCACACCTGTTTGTTCGGCTTAATGTTCTCCAAGAGCCCTCATCAAAGTGACTAAGAAGCATACTGCTCATTGTTTGAGAATCCCTGTATCCATGTTGGCAGCAAAAATACTACCAATAGAGAAGTGGTTTATAAAGTTTACACGATGAGTCAGCTTCGTGTGTGATTGTATAATGTTGAACTTTTTTCACGTCTTGTGGGCTTTGCTGTAGGTTTTTACATGAACACTCTTCCTTAACCATTAGTCAACCATCAAATTCTACACTGATTACTGCATGTCTGGACAGCTCTGGGGCGATTTGTGGTCTGAACCACTACGGTGTTTGCCTCCGGAGGTTGTAATAGAACTTTCTCATTTGAGAAATGTTTTCATAAAGAGATGAAACTGATTATAATGAAGAGTTGTTTGATTCCTTTTTTTAATGAGCTCTATGTTTTGATGCCAGATTAAACCAGACACATAACTAAAACAACGATTCCTATCGTAAGGACAGGGAAGAGGATGTGGACTACAATTCAAAAATATTTGACTTCATAAACCTGGCAACTAGGAAATCACCAACTGTAGAAGTTGGCTTATAAACAAGCATAAGCCCAGTGCTTCCTCTCCATTCAAAGTCACAACGTCAATTTATTTGTCTTTGCATTGTTACAGTTCAGTATAATGAGAAGCATTCCTGCACAGGAAATGTGCCAGGAGGATACACTGTATATTTACATTTGTTGGTGAACTACAATGTTTGAACTTGCAAATCTATTCTTGCTCCATGCATTTGTACGTCTGTGAATGGGCTTGCATGGTTCAATCGTCAAGAGCACGATAGTCACAAATTATCCACTATGTATTTTTTGCGGTATATCCTCACAAGTGATTACTCATTGTGTGGCTATACTTATCTCTGTGTCCATGGCAACACCCATCAACTTTCTAAGTCAAGAGTATCTGGAAAAGTCATCAGTGATCTGTGGTAACCCTGTTTCCATAACGACAGTGGGTGTGGCAGCGAACTGCGCAGTGAAGCAAAGCGGAGAAGGATCACTGAAGGACAGCACAGCATGTGTGAGTTTTACTAAAGTGAAAGAAAGATCACAGGTAATATCTATCCTCCAAGAACAGCATAAAAGCTAGCAAGCAGAAGCCACACACACACACACACACACACACATCCTTCGAATAAAGAGCCTCTGTTTTCACTGAACAGGAAATGCTCCTGAATGGGAGTGAGAGAATGTTCCAGCCAAACTGGAGTCAGAATCCCACTTTGAGGGCAATGTTCAAAATGGGCTCAGGGCCATAGCGCTGAGTAAGACCAGGTTTTTCCATCGACACACATGTTATTTATTTCGTTGCCTTTTCTCTCTCAACCTAACTTGGGTAAGAAAAGGGTATGTGAAATGTAAAAGGCGGGGTTGCATTTCAGCAGTTTAGTAATTGTAGAGAGCAATTGCTTTACAATGGCCTTACGTCTCTTACTGTATGTCCTTCAAACACAACTCTGGACCTTGAAGCCAGTTCCAATGCAAATGTTTTCATTGTTCCCCTCTAATCATGGACTGATTTAAACCTGGGACACCAGGTGTGTGCAATTAATTATTAGAATAGAAAAGCAGCAGGTTCCGGCCCTAGTAGGGTAAGAGTTGAACTTGTCAGCGATGACAAGAGTACCAATAGTTGAAACGTTCTACATAAACACCATGTGACGTAAAATCTATTATGGTGGTGGTTGAAAGTGACTGAGTTCAGGAGTAATGGGTTTCATGTTACTGATTTAAACCTGGAACTGTAATCCGTTTCATTACCAGATAAAATATTGTAATCAGATTACAGATACTTTAAAAAAAGTAGATGATTACTTTTAAATTCAGAAAGTATGTTTGTGACAATGTTTTCTCAATGACATTTAAATCAACACTGAAAACAGGTGCAAGTTTAAGTTTGTACGATACGGATCAGTTTTGATATCTACAGGAGTCAAAGATCATACCCCGAAGACATGATAACCTTCCCTGTTTTGGGATATAGTGAGAGGTTAAAATGTCTTGGGGGTATAATCTTGACCCTCTGTAACTTTCTCACTCATGACAATTGGTGCTCCCGAGTGGCGCAGCGGTCTAAGGCACTGCATCTCAATGATTGAGGTGTCACTACAGACACCCTGGTTTGAATCCAGGCTGTATCACAACTGGCAGTGATTGGGAGCCCCATAGAGCGGCGCACAATTGCTCCAGCATCGTCCGGGAAGGCCGTCATTGTAAATAAGAATTGGTTCTTAACAGACTTGTCTATAAAATGAAGGTTCTTAAAGGTTATTTTTACAATTGGAACATTTATTCACGATTCATTCAGGATTATCCGTAATAATAGTAGCATCCACATTAATGTAGAAGTGTTTAAAAACATATTCTTATTTACAATAAAACTGACTCTAACATGACACAACACAATATCTACCATTCATTTCTATTGGGCACAAACAAATCTGAACCACTACCAAAACAGACTGCGAACACATTCAGCAAGTTTGTAGAGTCACAAGTTTTTCATAATTTTTACCCTTACCTTTGTGAGAGAAAAAAAGGTATTACTTGTTAAACAAAATCTCTTTGTCTGATCAATTGTATTAGCATAAAATAATATAATGTATCATTTTTGCATGCAATAGAGTAGTATTTGAATTATTTATTTTATACAGTCATTATTGCTCATCTTTTTCAAGTGTGTCAATAATTTCAGACCCCACTGTACATAGCACATTGATGTGAATCGCACTGCTGCTATCTCATTTAGCTATTTGAGTCTTACGGATTGTGGTTTTTCTGAATGGCTGTGGACATGTGTATTTGAACCCAATAATGGTTGAATTGAAGAAGTTTAAGCTGCCTATCAATCATTGTTTTTTTGTGACCAGTGGACAGCCAGTGAAAATGTGTTCTTGCAACAGCTGCATGCGGATCCCAGCCTATGGAATAACAGTTTGAGGGAGTTCTTTCTTTCTGGTCTTGTGCTCCATACTGTCAACAACAATTTAAGAAGACCACGAGTGGGGCTTTAATTGCTCAATCTAATTTGTGCTGATTAAATAAGAAATAATCCATAGGCCCAATGAACACATGCTCAAACTTGTGCACTATAAATATAGAATAATATCTAAGTGTCACTAACAAAAACCGTAAACATTAAGGCCTATAGCAAATGCAGCATATGGCATACATTTTTCATATGCAAATAGCACCTTCCGGTAGTGCTCAAAGCATGCCATTCCATGACAGAAGCATGTATATGTCAACCATGAGCCAATCAGTCCTCCATGACAGAAGCATGTATATGTTAACCATGAGCCAATCAGTCCTCCATCACAGAAGCATGTATATGTCAACAATGAGCCAATCAGTCCTCAATGACAGAAGCATGTATATGTCAACAATGAGCCAATCAGTCCTCAATGACAGAAGCATGTATATGTCAACAATGAGCCAATCAGTCCTCCTTTGACAGAAGCATGTATATGTCAACAATGAGCCAATCAGTCCTCCATGACAGAAGCATGTATATGTCAACAATGAGCCAATCAGTCCTCCATGACAGAAGCATGTATATGTCAACCATGAGCCAATCAGTCCTCCTTTGACAGAAGCATGTATATGTCAACAATGAGCCAATCAGTCCTCCATGACAGAAGCATGTATATGTCAACAATGAGCCAATCAGTCCTCCATGACAGAAGCATGTATATGTCAACAATGAGCCAATCAGTCCTCCATGACAGAAGCATGTATATGTCAACAATGAGCCAATCAGTCCTCCTTTGACAGAAGCATGTATATGTCAACAATGAGCCAATCAGTCCTCCTTTGACAGAAGCATGTATATGTCAACAATGAGCCAATCAGTCCTCCTTTGACAGAAGCATGTATATGTCAACAATGAGCCAATCAGTCCTCCTTTGACAGAAGCATGTATATGTCAACAATGAGCCAATCAGTCCTCCATGACAGAAGCATGTATATGTCAACAATGAGCCAATCAGTCCTCCTTTGACAGAAGCATGTATATGTCAACAATGAGCCAATCAGTCCTCCATGACAGAAGCATGTATATGTCAACAATGAGCCAATCAGTCCTCCATGACAGAAGCATGTATATGTCAACCATGAGCCAATCAGTCCTCCATGACAGAAGCATGTATATGTTAACCATGAGCCAATCAGTCCTCCATCACAGAAGCATGTATATGTCAACAATGAGCCAATCAGTCCTCAATGACAGAAGCATGTATATGTCAACAATGAGCCAATCAGTCCTCAATGACAGAAGCATGTATATGTCAACAATGAGCCAATCAGTCCTCCTTTGACAGAAGCATGTATATGTCAACAATGAGCCAATCAGTCCTCCATGACAGAAGCATGTATATGTCAACAATGAGCCAATCAGTCCTCCATGACAGCAACATCTATATTTCCATATTTCCAAATTCTATTCTTGAAGATCAAGTAGTATTAAGACTGTGAATCTGACATACTTTGGTTTTTATTTTAAAGATATAGTCTAATCATGTTAATATCTGTAGTAGAAAGCAATGGGAAGAAGTCTACATAACCTGTAGAGTAAAATGCAACATTCATGTATGGCCAGCTTCGTGGGGTGGCAGGGTAGCCTAGTGGTTAGAGCATTGGTTAGAGCATTGGACTAGTAACCGAAAGGTTGCAAGTTCAAACCCCCGAGCTGACAAGGTACAAATCTGTTGTTCTGCCCCTGAACAGGCAGTTAACCCACTGTTCCTAGGCCATCCTAGGTCATTGAAAATAAGAATTTGTTCTTAACTGACTTGCCTAGTTAAATAAAGGTTAAATGAAAATCATTAACATGGCATAAAGTAATTAGTTAAATAAAAATTGTAAAGGGGAAGTAATCAGATTACATGAAAGAGTTTGGGTAATCCAGAAAGTTATGTTACTGATTACAATTCTGGACAGTTAACTAGTAACTAACTGTAACTGATTAGATTTAAAAAGTAACCTACCCAACCCTGGAAAATGAAAATGTGGGCTTTGCATGAAAACAGATATTTTACCACAGTGAATTTGATATCCTCACTAAAGAATAACGCTTATGAAAGCACCATGAGTGAATCAGTCCTTCTAAATATGTCAAAAATGTTCCACGAAAAGGAGTAAACAATAATATGTGAGTTATTTTGCTAACGAGGATGGAAGTGGTGATTCAATCTCCACCCCCTGATTCTAAACCACTTCATTGGACTAAAAACACTTGTGACATGAGGGAGTTGCATAAATTCTGAAACACACTCAGCCACAACCAGACCCAGACACACCCTTTCTAGGTCTTTCTGAGGGAGGGGGTCAAAGGTTGAGAAATATATTTCTAACTGCCACACAGAGTTTAAAGGCCCATCATTACAATCATCTCTGTGTAAACTGGTATGTGTGTAAAACGACCACGCCACATAAATTAAAATGAGTCGACTCTTCAGTAACGCAGGAGGTGTTAGCTAATAGATACCAGCATAAGACAACATGTAAACACAGTTAATGAAGTAATCTTCTTGACGTGCACTGGATGGGGAGGGACAGACTGTAAATAAGTACATTTACATTTACATTTAAGTCATTTAGCAGACGCTCTTATCCAGAGCGACTTACAAATTGGTGCATTCACCTTATGACATCCAGTGGAACAGCCACTTTACAATAGTGCATCTACATATTTTAAGGGGGGTGAGAAGGATTACTTTATCCTATCCTAGGTATTCCTTAAAGAGGTGGGGTTTCAGGTGTCTCCGGAAGGTGGTGATTGACTCCGCTGTCCTGGCGTCGTGAGGGAGTTTGTTCCACCATTGGGGAGCCAGAGCAGCGAACAGTTTTGACTGGGCTGAGCGGGAACTGTACTTCCTCAGTGGTAGGGAGGCGAGCAGGCCAGAGGTGGATGAACGCAGTGCCCTTATTTGGGTGTAGGGCCTGATCAGAGCCTGGAGGTACTGAGGTGCCGTTCCCCTCACAGCTCCGTAGGCAAGCACCATGGTCTTGTAGCGGATGCGAGCTTCAACTGGAAGCCAGTGGAGAGCGGAGGAGCCGGGGTGACGTGAGAGAACTTGGGAAGGTTGAACACTAGACGGGCTGCGGCGTTCTGGATGAGTTGAAGGGGTTTAATGGCACAGGCAGGGAGCCCAGCCAACAGCGAGTTGCAGTAATCCAGACGGGAGATGACAAGTGCCTGGATTAGGACCTGCGCCGCTTCCTGTGTGAGGCAGGGTCGTACTCTGCGGATGTTGTAGAGCATGAACCTACAGGAACGGGCCACCGCCTTGATGTTAGTTGAGAACGACAGGGTGTTGTCCAGGATCACGCCAAGGTTCTTAGCGCTCTGGGAGGAGGACACAATGGAGTTGTCAACCGTGATGGCGAGATCATGGAACGGGCAGTCCTTCCCGGGAGGAAGAGCAGCTCCGTCTTGCCGGGTTCAGCTTGAGATGGTGATCCGTCATCCACACTGATATGTCTGCCAGACATGCAGAGATGCGATTCGCCACCTGGTCATCAGAAGGGGGAAAGGAGAAGATTAATTGTGTGTCGTCTGCATAGCAATGATAGGAGAGACCATGTGAGGTTATGACAGAGCCAAGTGACTTGGTGTATAGCGAGAATAGGAGAGGGCCTAGAACAGAGCCCTGGGGGACACCAGTGGTGAGAGCGCATGGTGAGGAGACAGATTCTCGCCACGCCACCTGGTAGGAGCGACCTGTCAGGTAGGACGCAATCCAAGTGTGGGCCACGCCGGAGATGCCCAACTCGGAGAGGGTGGAGAGGAGGATCTGATGGTTCACAGTATCGAAGGCAGCCGATAGGTCTAGAAGGATGAGAGTAGATAGGTGTTGTTACCATAAATACTTGACTGACACCTTTGAGTCCAAATTAGGAACCAATAGGTCAACTGTTTTGATAGCAATAGGGTCACTAGTAGTTAGTTCCCAACAAAGTGTTATAAGGTGGAGTTTGTATAAATATCTCACACTTCTATGTCTCATGCATTGACAACAGCGTATCGATATTGTCACTCAGCAGAGCATTACAGTCACACAGATTACAGCATTACAGTCACACAGCTCACAGCATTACAGTCACACAGCTCACGGCATTACAGTCACACAGCTCACGGCATTACAGTCACACAGCTCACGGCATTACAATCACACAGCTCACAGCATTACAGTCATTCAGCTCACAGCATTACAGTCACACACCTCACAGCATTTCAGTCATTCAGCTCACAGCATTACAGTCACACAGCTCACAGCATTACAGTCACACAACTCACAGCATTACAGTCACACAACTCACAGCATTACAGTCGCACAGATCACAGCATTACAGTCACACAGATCACAGCATTACAGTCACACAGATCACAGCATTACAGTCACACAACTCACAGCATTACAGTCACACAGCTCACAGCATTACAGTCACACAGCATTACAGTCACACAACTCACAGCATTACAGTCATTCAGCTCACAGCATTACAGTCACACAGCATTACAGTCACACAACTCACAGCATTACAGTCACACAACTCACAGCATTACAGTCACACAAATCACAGCATTGCAGTCACACAGATCACAGCATTACAGTCACACAACTCACAGCATTACAGTCACACAGATCACAGCATTCCAGTCACACACTTGGATCTATTTCAAGTGAGTGAGAGAGTTAAATAATGTATTTCTCAAGGTTGCCATGGCAATAACACAGACAAGAGATCCGTTGGTGGGACAAGAGGGGATGGAGCGCATGGAGTGTTTGGCTCAAGGAGCCGTGACTCACTCTCTGAGAATGAAGAGGAAAGGTGAGGAGGGGCAACAGTGCCAAGGCATTGTGTACTTGGTAAGTAATAAAAAGCATTATCCAAATGATCACACCCAACAGAAACATATGTAAAAACAGTAGCCAAATGATCGCCTCTCTTGAAATGGCATATACCCTGATAAAAATGCTGGTATTTTCATGCTGAAAAGATAACCATACTCAGTAATTGTTAGATAGCCATAGTAAGGTATTTGTTGTGGAAAGGCAGCACATATTGCTACATCAGGAAGTACAATTGGGGTAATCAGTGGCGATTTTAGCATGTAAATCTTGGTGGGGAAAACTCCCCCCAAAATATTTATGCATGCCAGCAAAGCCACTACACAACGCAACACCAAACAATACATTAATTGGACTATAACAGTGACAAACAGTGCCCACAAACTCTTAGGGCCTACATAAATATTTTCCAACAGCAGTCCCTAAACCTTACCACTGCTACACGGACTGTCAGTGGAGCCTTCATTCAGCCTTATTTATTGGCTTTAAAAACAAACATTGCTGATATGGCTGACTTTCTTAAACAAATGTGTTTTTACTGACAATTGAGATCTACAAACTATGACATAAGGGAGGACGAGGCTAAGAGGCAATCCGTACTTTCCAATAAGACTTAATGAGCGAGCTAGGACAGACGTAGTCAATATAACTATTTGTTCAGCACTTTTGAAATGTACAGCGACAGAACTTCAGAACATGGGCCTTTCTTACAGTATTCTCCCTATACCCCAAGTCAAAACTGTAGGGTAAATAAAGGGGGCATATAAGCAGACAATGAAAGCTTTGACAATATTCGATGATGACATTTCTTTAAAACAGGCTAGAGGCTACATGTGCACCACCAAGTCAGAACAGTAGATTAAATTATGAGGGGAAAAGGGACCAAATTAAGGTGAGGCACATGGGCTACTGACAGCTTACTACACAACATACCGTTAGTATTACATTCTTAGCTACAGGATACATATTTCTCTGGCATATTACATAATTTATGCAGCAGCATATAAGACATTGTTGGACAAATGACCACCTCCACGGCAAGTGGGGAGCTGGCACAGGACGCACTGGTGCGTAAAGGCGCACTGAGGACACCGTGCGTAAAGCCGGCGCAGGATGTACTGGACCCTGGAGGCGTACAGGAGACCAGGAGCGCTGAGCCGGCACAACCCGTCCTGGACAGATACCCACTTTAGCACGACAAGTGCGAGGCTGGCACAGAACGCACCGGGCTGTGGAGGCACACTGAAGACACGGTGCGTAGAATGGAAAACATGGCACCTAAACGGTGACCAACTCCACACGGTAAGTACAGGGAGTTGGTTCTGGTTCCCACCTTGGCTCCCCCAACCACCCCGTGCCCCCCCTCAAATTATTTTTTGAGGCTGCCTCTCGGGCTTCCATCGTGGCCGCGAATCCCGGTGTCGTCGTTGTTATTCCTTCGCTGCCTCCGCCTGCTTCCATGGCAGGCTTTCGTATCTTGCCAAGACTTCCTCCTAAGTCCAGGACATTCTCTACTCGACCACTTCCAAAGACCAGGATGCCATTTCCTCCCGGGCACGCTGCTTGGTCCAGTTGTGGTGGGATATTCTGTCACGATCGTCTGTGGACCAAGGCGCAGTGTGCGTAGAGTTCCACATGTTTTAATAAATGAAACTCACCAAAAACAATACAGCGCATATGAACCGTGTAGTAAATGCAGTGTTCACAGGCACTACACAAAAACACGATCCCACACACAACAAGTGGAAAAAGGCTGCCTAAATCTGATCCCCAATCAGAGACAACGATAGACAGCTGCCCCTGATTGGGATCCATACCAGGCCAACATAGAAAAGGAAAAACTAGACTACCCACTAGACTACCCACCCTAGTCACACCCTTGTTGAGCTGTGCTCACTTGAACAGGAAGGTGGCTCGGCGGTCCTTTGTGGGCAAATTTTGTCATCAACTTTGTCATCAGCCTGTCATTCTCTGCATTTATGGTGCTTTCAAGACAACTGAGAACTCTGAAAAAAACAATGTTGAATCATGACGCTAGTGATCTACAGGTCAGAGCTCTAGCAAGAAGCCCGGTTTCCGACTTGGAATTCCAAGTTGGAATACTGTTCAAAATGTTTTTTCCCAGTCAGAGCTTGTTTCTTTCAGAGTTCACAGTTGTCTTGAACTCACTGAAGTCTGAGATTTCCCAGTTCCGATTTTCCAGTTGTTTTGAACACAGCAGAAGTCTTGCTGAATTGACAGTACGGCCAATGTTGAATGTTTACCCTTTTAAGCTTGGAAAAGAGACACTTAAACCCAGACTTGGACCACACATTCACTCCACTGAATTGCAGGATAGTGATTGCTTTGCAATGCTTGCAATTAGACACTGATTTCTTCAAAATCACTCACTGTTGAATTGGCAATTTGCAATTTATAGTGTAATGTTTATGTCCAATGGTCGATGAGTACCGATACGTTTTATCTATAATTTATCTTCATATGATCAAGGATTAAAAAGGATTTCCCAGTAAATTGTCGACTTGATTCATGATGATGATTGCTAGCTAAGATTTTGAAAGTATGATGTTGACAAGATCAGTCCAATCATATAACGTGATTTGACATCATTTTATCTGTGGCCAATGACCTTGAGCCTTCTTGAACGGGCACTTCTTATTTAACTCTATCGACAGCACTTGGAGGTGACTAGTGTCCTCATGAGTGACAGAACACTGAGCCAATCACGGTGCAACTAGAGAACATTACCAGCCCCTCGCTCTGTATTTTCGGCTGGCTGACCCACCCCACAGAAAGCACTGAGCTGCTGAAACACCTGCATTTTGGAGCTGCCTTACTCAAGAAAGCAAAAACAGACCATGTTTGTATACTGTACGGCTCAATGATATCCTTTTTGTACATTGTTTGCAAACTGATATGCGACACATATTAATGCCAAAATAACATGCAAAACAGGCAAACCTCCCCCAAAAATGTATATATATTTTTTTATTGCTAAACAGGTGGTGCTCAAAACAGGTGAATGACAGGTCGCCATCGTGGGTAATCAATATTACAAGCGCAACTGCACATGTATATCTGATTGGTGTTATCTGGTAAGACAAAGGTATATTTGCCTGCAACTTTAAGGAGGATTCAGTAGATCACAACCCAGTAAACCATCATCACCTTATAACCATGATATTCTAACATGGGTTTCTGTAACATGCTGTGAGACATAGAGGAATGCATGCAGCCTCAGGCCTTGCTCCAAACCACAACAACAAGCCCCATTGGGTGAATAGCTCGAACACCTAGCTGGTTGATGTCCCTGTTTCTAGGAATAACTGGTTTGTGCTGAGAGATAACATTGGCTGATTGAGAGCATGATGGTTCAAATCATGATTGTTTAAGTAAAAGTATAAAGCTTCTATGAGGTCAATAATATAAAAAAGGTGTCTGTGATATCAGGACAAGCCTACTAGCAGCTTCATTACAACCCTGAGTAGCCCAGGCTCATTACGTTCATGGTAGGCAAGGCATCCTGTTTCACACCTTCAGTACAGTATCTAACTGGACCTGTCTGCAATCAGGTGCTGAATTAAAGAGCAGCACAGTGATCAACAGTTCTGCTGTGTACTTGACCTATATTCCATGAGGTTTACTGGCAAGCTTCTAATCCCTTGTCTTGGAACACATTTGACTATGTAAAGCTATGTAGAGGTGATCCTGTTCAACTACATGACAGTTTGTATAACCAGCTGTTATCATATTTCCCCTCAGGCTTTAGCACTCCAACAGGTCCACTCCAACAGGTCCCTTATGCTCTACCCCCCACCATGTTTTTACAAACAGGGTTCATATGCCAGGTAATCATTTGGTCAGAAACAGAAAAAAGTATTCTGTTACACTGTACTACTCCTCCCTCTTCTCCCTTCACCCAGAGCCTGCCCAATGAGAGTTAGCCCTTTGGCCCCTCCCACTGGGACGGCTCTTAAAACCAGTACTGTAACATTCTCTGTCTATCCACTCAGGTTTCCCAGCACTCCAGACAAGCCTGCCTGCCACTCTGTCTCGCCCCTCAGTGTCCTTTACTCACCAACCGCTCAAGACCAGCCAGGATGTCGGTCAGGAAAACTACCAGCTACACCGTCAGTCCTCTTCCTCTGGGGCAGCCCCTCGCAGCTTCAGCAGCATGTCCCTACTCTGGACCCAGCCAGGGGCCTCTCGCCAGAGCTACAGCGCCCGTAGCTCCTTTGGAGGGGCCAACAGGGGCATGGGAGGTGGGTTCGGGGCCGGTGGTGGAGGCGGCAGCTACATTTCCAGCTCCTCTGCCTATGGAGTGGCATGGGCCTGGGGATGGGGATGGGTATGGGTATGGGTATGGGTGGTGGCGTTCATGCCCCCATCACCGCTGTCAGGTGAACAGAGCCTGCTAGCCCCCTCAACCTGGAGATCGACCCCAACATCCAGATCGTCCGCACCAATGAGAAAGAACAGATCAAGGGTCTCAACAACCGCTTCGCCTCCTTCATTGATAAGGTCAGTAGTGGTAACCTGTCCCTGTCTATCCGTCTGTCTGTATTTCTATCTGTGTCTATCAATATCTCTGACAATGTACTTTGCCATGAGCTTAAACTGCGATAAAACTTTAGACTTTGAATGAAAAGGGAAGTACAGAGTACAGACAATCTGTGGGATTTTATGAATCTATCTCTATTAGCTATTACAATGCTGAGGTGTCTGTTGTGTAATGAACGTGGAACAGTGGAGAATATCTATAGAAAAGTCCACGTTGTGAAATGCTGGTACACGCCGTGGGAGATCTATTACAGTGTGTTAGGTTGAATACACGCACAAGCAAAGTCATCAGCTTGGAAAAGGAAGAAACCTTGACTTGTCTGAGACTGAACGCAGTCAAGCAAACTGCTTGTGCTAGTTTTCTATGGGGTCTCAAGAATTCACATCTAATGGTTTTGCAGTAATTGTCCTTTTATATGATGAAAACAGAAGTGCAGCAGGGTGGGGTGGGGGAGAGTTTCTACAGAAGGGTGTGTCTGTCTCTGGTTAGAGTAGCTAGTGATCTGGTTTACCTTGGGAATGGCTGCCTGCTCTACCCCTGCGGAGGGGTGTGGACTGCCCCTGTGGAGGGTGCAGCCCTGCCCCTGTGGAAGGGTGTGGCCCTGCCCCTGCGGAGGGGTGTGTGGCCGCCCCTGCCTGCTGGACACTCAAAAGGTCACACTCCTGGAACACAGACAGGACCATTTTATCATCACCATCATTGTTACGTTTACATACTTTTTATATTCTTAACAAGTCTTGGAACAATGGAATGAAATTCAATGAAAGGGGTAGTCTATACGAAAACATGGAGGGCAACATCGGAACACGGTCAAACATCAATACATAACATTTAAAAGTGATAGCAATGTTTCATATTGCTTTAGTTTTTAATTGATGCCTGGGGGCGTTTTCTTAATAGCTTCTCTACTGACTTATCTGTCCCATATGCTTTAGCCTGCACCACTGGGTTCATATTTAAAAAGGGCAGCTGGCTAACACCAGTGGATTGGTTACATACCAAGGAACAAAACGAATCAGAAAGGGGTTTTACCACTGCATGTTTTTAAAGGGAATAGATAATAGTTTGCAGATGGCCCCTCCTTTTTAATCTTGTGATAACAATTCCCTTTCCTACTTATTTCTAAGTATTGACTCTAATTGCAGTTGAGGCAGCCATTTTATGATCATTCCAGGGGCTCAGTCAGGAGCAATGTCCACTGACAGCCATCTATTTATTTATTTGATCCCCCTATTATTGATGAGCCAACATCCTCTCCCCCTCCCCCATTACACCTACCTGTATACTGCAGTTAAATATTTACCTTCTAGTTGGTTGGATTGGCTTTGTCACGTTCCTCTCAATTCTCTCTCAGGCGGGTGGTCGCCACACCCCCCGACCGCGCCCTTTTAAAACAGGAAAAACATGAAGGACGTCTACATAACTCTATCCCCAGCTCTTTCCATCTCCCCTCTGCCTCCTGTCAGGATGCACATCATACTTTCCTTGGAAAAATGGTTTGCTAGGTCTATCCTCAAAACATCCGTCCCCACAAGCTCCAAACACTAATTTAAACAATAAACACCCTAATTTCTCCATCGGAGGATTAGAAAGTTCACATGAGGATGACATGAGGATAGTCATGGATGAGTCATGTTAACCCACCATCGATGTTCCTTTTATGGTGCCCTTTAATGGGAGAACAGAGAAAAGTCCAGAAGTGGAACAATAAATTGTGATATTTTGATAAACTGGTGATCAATGTGCTTATCAAATTAATCAACATCTACCCCTCTTACACAACACACAGGTACGCTTCCTGGAACAGCAGAACAAGATGCTGGAGACCAAGTGGAACCTCCTCCAGGGACAGACCACCACCCGCTCCAACATCGACGCCATGTTCGAGGCTTACATCTCCAACCTGCGAGACAGCTGGGCGGTCTGGGCAACGACAAGATGAAGCTTGAGGCTGACCTGCACAACATGCAGGGCCTGGTGGAGGACTTCAAGAACAAGTGAGTTCGCCCCATTCATGTCTCTGTCTTCAATTTAACAGATGTCGTCAGCCACATTTTCAGAAAAGACTTTGCTTGGGCCTCTGCCTGGCCAGGATATAGTACCATTGGAGGGGTGCAGTAAAGGATCAGGGGAAAGCCTGCTAGTAGAGGGGAGTTTTTGATTTAATCAGTAACACAGGACACACCAGTATTGTGTAATCTCAGTACTATAGATGGACAACAACTATAGTCCATCCTCTTCACATCGTAGTGATTACTACACTGAACTGGCATGTCCTGGAGGAAACATTAGATTTTACTTGACTGGAGGTGAAAGTCATTTAGATGACTGGATGTCTTTCAGCTTCGCTTACACAGATTGTTGCATCATGGCAACGGAACACACACCAGTGCACCAATCTGTCAGTCCTGACAAATGATATGAGCACATTAGCAGTCTGTGTCCTCAGGGGAAATTGCACAAAATAAAGAAACACCTCACAATCTCCGCCCAGATTGAAGTGTGCAGAGTAGAAAACGATTCCCAGAGGCATAGTTGTTGTGAACGCAGCATTCATGCCCCCTAGTGTGAAAACGGTATATTAACTCTATTACTATACCGTAATAATAAATAGTTACAATTATGACATTGAAATATATTAAATCAAATGTCAAATATATTCATATCTGAACTAAAGCTAACATTGCTCACAATCTTCTCCCCAGGTATGAAGATGAGATCAACAAGCGCACCAGTGTGAAAAACGACTTTGTGCTGATCAAGAAGGTTTAGCTACTTAAGTTTTTATCCACAGTTTTTCTGGCTTTGTTTTGTTGTCATCTTGTCAACTTGTTAACGTATGGATTGTGGATGTTCCTCTCAGGATGTGGACGAGGCCTACATGAACAAGGTTGAGTTGGAGGCTGGTTGGAGAGCCTAACAGATGAAATCAACTTCCTGAGGCAGATCTATGAGGAGGTATGGCACTGAGCTCATCACTTAGCTGCTTCCTGTTTACATTACTCCATAACAGTTGAGTTCAAAACAAATACTCAAGCCATAACCTTATATAATGTATCTGACTCCACATATCTACCCTAATCTGCCAGTCAATTATTATGACTCTTCGGATCTTATTTAGGATGATATTGACTCTTCAGTTCTTAATACTATGATATTTTTGACTCTTCAGTCCTTAATTAGACACTCATTCATTATAACCAGATGTGTTATTGGCGGCCAACAATCGCCTGATTTGTTTTTTCTTTTATTTATTTAGCGGCTGAGCTATGGCATATGGTGTGTATGTTGTATACACTGGAATGGGTCTTCTCATGCTGGATCTGCGTTTTACTGACATCTGTTAGGCATCTTGACTTTGAAGTCAAACTGCTAGAATCAATCTGGTTGGTTTTTCATCTCCTGGGGTAGACTGAAGTCTGAAAGTCTTGTCTGTAATAGGGCCAAGTGTTTGATGGTCTCTCTCTCTCTCTCTCTCTCTCTCTCTCTCTCTCTCTCTCTCTCTCTCTCTCTCTCTCTCTCTCTCCTCCTTCTCTCTCCAGGAGCTGCGTGAGCTGCAGGGCCAGATCAAGGACACCTCAGTGGTGGTTGAGATGGACAACAGAAATGAACCTGGACATGGACTCCCATTGGCGGCTGAAGTGCGTGCAGTATGAGGACATCGCCCAGCAAGAGGCCGGGCTGAGGCGAGACATGGTACAAGAGCAAGATAGTAATGGGCTCACTCTATAGTAGATAAACATGGTTCTCCCTTTGGCATCTATGTTTTCGGGGCTGCTAATAGCCTTTCAGTACACTGAAAAGGTTGATGTAAAGTCACGTGTTTTCCACACCGACCATGAATCACTAACGAACCCTCTTCTTTCTTCCTGTTGGATGTTTAGTATGAGGAGATGCAGACATCTGCCACCAGATATGGAGATGACCTGCGATCCACCAAGACAGAGATCGCTGATCTGAACCGCATGATCCAGAGACTGCAGTCTGAGATCGACTCGGTCAAGGGACAGGTACACAACCAAGACTCTCAGTGCTAATAAAGTACAATCTTATCTTAAGTGTTAGATTTGTGGCATGTAGACTCACGTGATGTTGACAGAATATACTATTTTCCAAAGGCATTTGATTATAAGCAGAAATGATGACATGCCGTGTCTTCGTCTTGTGTTAGCGTGCCAACCTGGAGAACCAGATCGCCGAGGCTGAGGAGCGCGGGGAGATGGCGGTGAAGGACGCCAAGCTCCGCATCAGGGACCTGGAGGATGCTCTCCAGAGAGCCAAGCAGGACATGGCCCGGCAGATCAGAGAATACCAGGAGCTGATGAATGTCAAACTGGCCCTGGACATTGAGATCGCCACCTACAGGAAGCTGCTGGAGGGAGAGGAGGACAGGTGAGATATAACCATGAAAATAGTACACGTCAGCTTGAAAGTACAGTATTATATAGCAATGAAAATACTGTATATTACCAGAAACTAACATTTTCAATTTGTCTTCTTTTCACAACCAGGATAGCAACTGGTATTCAGTCCATCAACATCTCCAAACAGAGCTGTAAGTACATGCCTTCCTCACACCATTTAGCAGACACATTTATCAAAATAAAACCCAGTGTTTTTCACCTTCTGTTTTGTGGTGCATTTAAAAACATCCATGATATTCATGTTAAGCCAACCTGTAGTCACCAGCTGTCTCTCTCTGTGTCACCTTACAGCAAGCTACAACTCCTTCCCTATGGAGAGTGCTAACAGCACCTACAGCAGTGGCTACTCCAGTGGTTTCGGCGGTGGTTTCGGTGGTGGTTACGGCAGTGGATACGGCGGTGGATACAGTGGCAGCAACTACAGCTCCGGTAGCGGCTACGGTGGCGGCAGCACCTCCAACGTCACCACCCAGAACAAGAAGAGTGTCGTCATCAAGATGATCGAGACCAAGGACGGAAAAGTTGTCTCCGAGTCCTCCGAAGTGGTTGATGATTGAGCGGCTGGATAATGCCCTCTTGTCTACTCTCTTGATCACCATTCCACTACAGTGTAACAATTAAAGTCAAAGGCAAACAATGTTACATGAGCACAAATATAAATGTGGCTGTTAAGCAATAAACAGTTTAATCAACCAAAGGAATTTTAAAGGGGACCACAGAATATTTTTCTTTGTTCATACTGTATGTCTTATGCCACCTTTTCTAATTCTGTACTAAAACTAAATGCTTGCAGGAAGTGTAGCAAAATGAAGTTGCAACTTGTAGAACATTCTGTCCAAACCTCTGCAACCCTGATAACTGTAAAGAGGGCCATTCTCTGAGTTCAGTGGCATGAAATGGATGATAATGTGGTCTGTCCATGACAACCGGTGCTCAGAGTGGGTGTGAATGTTGACAGTGCAGCACCAGTGTTCTTGGTCAACCTGTCTAAAATGTCTGCTATGCTAGATAGTAGTGCATGTCTTCCCTGTTGTGTTCTGTTGGACCCCAAAGAAGCTTCCCACCGTTGCCTGAGGTGCTGTTTTTGCTACCAAACAATTAAATGTGTTTTTACTGAAAACTTATTTTGTTGTGTGAGTTTCACGTCTTTATTCCTGCACGCTCAAATTCTTGTAAAAGTTTCTCCCAACATGGGTTTCGTACATAGTCTCAGTCGATATGAAGTCAGTACTGAGATAATGCTGGTAAAACTGAAAAGGAAGGAGACAGAGAATCATCCAGTGGTAGTAAAGGAGAAGATACGCATTGAGGGCGATGTGCAGAGCACCTAAACAAACAACTTCTCACCTGCACACAAGC
>NW_025749524.1:0-24222 GCF_021184085.1 Oncorhynchus gorbuscha | reverse complement strand
TAACCACACCACCACCACTAACCACACCAACCACATTAACCACATTAACCACATTAACCACATTAACCACACTAACCACACTAACCACACTACCCACATCAACCACATTAACCACATCAACCACATTAACCACATCAACCACATCAACCACATCAACCACATTAACCACATTAACCACATCAACCACACTAACCACACTTACTACATCAACCACATTAACCACACTAACCACACTAACCACACTACCCATAGTAACCACACTAACCACACTAACCACACTAACCACACTACCCACACTAACTACACTACCCACACTACCCACACTAACCACACTAACCACATTAACCACATTAACCACACTACCCACATTAACCACACTACCCACACTACCCACACTAACCACACTAACCATACTACCCACACTACCCATACTAACCACACGACCCACACTACCCACACTAACCACACTAACCACACTAACTACACTACCCACACTAACCACACTAACCACACTAACCCAAATAACTACACTACCCACACTACCCACACTGCCCACACTAACCACACTAACCACACTAACCACATTAACCACACTACCACATTAACCACACTAACCACATTAACCACACTAACCACACTACTGCCCACAAACCACATTAACCACACTGACCATACTACCCATTACGTTACCCATACTACCCATACTAACCACACGACCCACACTAACCCCACTACCCATACTAACCACACTACCCACACTACCCATACTAAACACACTAACCACACTAACCATACTACCCACACTACCCACACTACCCACACTAACCCCACTACCCATACTAACCACACAAACTACACTAACCACACTACCCACACTAACTACACTAACCAACCTACCCATATGAACTACACTAACCACACTACCCACACTACCCACACTAACTACACTAACCACACTAACCACACTACCCATATGAACTACACTAACCAAACTAACCACACTAACCACACTACCCATACAAACTACACTAACTACACTAACTACACTAACCACACTACCCACATCAACCACATGAACCACACTAACCACATTAACCACACTAACCACATTAACCACACTAACCACACTAACCACATTAACCACACTAACCACATTAACCACATTAACCACACTAACCACACTACCCATACTAACCACACTACCCACATCAACCACATTAACCACCTTAACTACACTACCCATACTAACCACACTACCCACACTACCCACATCAACCACATTAACCACATTAAACACACCACCCACACAAACAACATCAACCACATTAACCACACTAACCGCACCAATCACACTACCCATACTAACTACACTAACCACATTAACCACACTAACCACATTAACCACACTAACCACACTACCCACACCAACCACATTAACCACACTAACCACACTAATCACATAAACCACATCAACCACATTAACCACATTAACCACACTAACCACACTAACCACATTAACCACACTAACCACATTAACCACACTAACCACACTAACCACATTAACCACATTAACCCACACTAACCACACTAATCACATCAACCACATTAACCACATTAACCACACTACCCCACAAACCACACCACCCACACTAACCACATCAACCACATTAACCACACTAACTACATCAACCACATTAACCACACTAACTACATTAACCACATCAACCACATTAACCACACTAACCACACTACCCATACTAACCACACTACCCACACTAACCACACTAACCACACTACCCACACTAACCACACTACCCACACTAACCACACTACCCATACTAACCACACTACCCACACTAACCACACTAACCACACTACCCAAACTAACCACACTAACCACACTAACCACACTACCCACACTAACCACACTACCCACACTAACCACACTACCCACACTACCCACACAAACTACACTAACCACACTACCCACACTAACTACACTAACCACACTACCCACACTAACTACACTACCCACACTAACCACACTAACCACATTAACCACACTAACCACACCAACCACACCACCCATACTACCCACATTAACCACATTAACCACACTAACCACATTAACCACACTAACCACACTAACCACATTAACCATACTAACCACATTAACCACACTAACCACATTAACCACACTAACCACACTACCCATACTACCCATATCAACCACATTAACCACATTAACCACACTAACCACATTAACCACACCAACCACACCACCCACACTACCCACATCAACCACATTAACCACACTAACCACATTAACCACACTAACCACACTACCCACATCAACCACATTAACCACACTAACCACATTAACCACACTAACCACATTAACCACACTAACCAAACTAACCACATTTACCACACTAACCACACCAACCACACCACCCACACTACCCACATCAACTACATTAACCACACTAACCACATTAACCACACTAACCCCACAAACCACACCACCCACACTTACTACATCAACCACATTAACCACACTAACCACACTAACCACACTACCCATACTAACTACACTAACCACATTAACCACACTAACCACACTAACCACATTAACCACATTAATCACACTAACCACACTAACCACATTAACCACACCACCACCACTAACCACACCAACCACATTAACCACATTAACCACACTAACCACACTAACCACACTACCCACACCAACCACATTAACCACATTAACCACACTAACCACATCAACCACATCAACCACATCAACCACATTAACCACATTAACCACACTAACCACACTTACTACATCAACCACATTAACCACACTAACCACACTAACCACACTACCCATACTAACCACACTAACCACACTAACCACACTAACCACACTAACTACACTACCCACACTACCCACACTAACCACACTAACCACATTAACCACATTAACCACACTACCCACATTAACTACACTACCCACACTACCCACACTAACCACACTAACCATACTACCCACACTACCCATACTAACCACACAACCCACACTACCCACACTAACCACACTAACCACACTAACTACACTACCCACACTAACCACACTAGCCACACTAACCCAACTAACTACACTACCCACACTACCCACACTACCCACACTAACCACACTAACCACACTAACCACATTAACCACACTACCCACATTAACCACACTAACCACATTAACCACACTAACCACACTACTCACACAAACCACATTAACCACACTGACCATACTACCCACACTACCCATACTACCCATACTAACCACACGACCCACACTAACCCCACTACCCATACTAACCACACTACCCACACGACCCATACTAAACACACTAACCACACTAACCATACTACCCACACTACCCACACTACCCACACTAACCCCACTACCCATACTAACCACACTACCCACACTAACTACACTACCCGTACTAACCACACTACCCACACTACCTACACAAACTACACTAACCACACTACCCACACTAACTACACTAACCACACTACCCATATGAACTACACTAACCACACTACCCACACTACCCACACTAACTACACTAACCACACTAACCACACTACCCATATGAACTACACTAACCAAACTAACCACACTAACCACACTACCCATACAAACTACACTAACTACACTAACCACACTACCCACACTACCCACACTAACCACTCTAACCACACTAACCATACTACCCATACGAACTACACTAACCACACTAAAACACATGCTAACAAGCTAGCAACTTCCAGTGGACAGTCAAAGCCCTAGTATGCTCAACTGAAATGATACCTTTCATTTACAGTATACTAAAATGATCTAGTGGTATATAGTATATAGTATGCAAGATAGAGATGGCAGCTTCGCTTCAAGTCCTTAGGAAACTGTGCAGTATTTTGTTTTTATTATGTTATTAAATACAGCCAGGAAGAACTATTGGATATCAGAGAGATTTACCAGCACAAGCAGATCCTTTGTCTGCACCTCCCAGGGCATTTCCTCGATTATCGTCACAGCCGTGTATATCCCCCTGCAAGCGGATACCAAGACGGCCATCAAGGAACTTCACTGGGCTTTATGCAGACTGGAAACCATATATCCTGAGGCTGCATTTTTTGTAGCTGGGGATTTTAACAGAATTAATCTGAGAACAAGGCTACCTAAATTCTATCAGCATATCGATTGCAGTACACGAGCAAGTAACACACTCAACCACTACTACTCTCACTTCCGCAATGCTTATAAGGCCCTCCCCCGTCCTACCTTTGGCAAATCTGACCAAGACTCCATCTTGTTGCTCCCCTCCTATAGGCAGAAACTAAAACAGGAAACCCCCGTGCTTAGGGCTATCCAACGCTGGTCTGACCAATCGGATTCCATGCTTCAAGATTGCTTCGATCACATGGACAAGAATATGTTCCGGGTAGCGTGGACAAGAATATGTTCCGGGTAGCGTGGACAAGAATATGTTCCGGGTAGCCTCAGACAATAACATTGTATACGCAAATTAAGGAAGTGTACAGGAGATGTTGTTTCTACAGCGACTATTAAAACCTTCCCTAACTAGAAACTGTGGATTGATGGCAGCATTCGGGCAAAACTGGAAACACGTACCACTGCATTTAGTCATGGGAAGGTGACTGAAAACACGTACCACTGCATTTAGTCATGGCAAGGTGACTGAAAACACGTACCACTGCATTTAGTCATGGCAAGGTGACTGAAAACACGTACCACTGCATTTAGTCATGGCAAGGTGACTGAAAACACGTACCACTGCATTTAGTCATGGCAAGGTGACTGAAAACACGTACCACTGCATTTAGTCATGGCAAGGTGACTGAAAACACGTACCACTGCATTTAATCATGGCAAGGTGACTGGAAACACGTACCACTGCATTTAGTCATGGCAAGGTGACTGAAAACACGTACCACTGCATTTAGTCATGGCAAGGTGACTGAAAACACGTACCACTGCATTTAGTCATGGCAAGGTGACTGAAAACACGTACCACTGAATTTAGTCATGGCAAGGTGACTGAAAACACGTACTACTGCATTTAGTCATGGCAAGGTGACTGAAAACACGTACCACTGCATTTAGTCATGGCAAGGTGACTGAAAACACGTACCACTGCATTTAGTCATGGCAAGGTGACTGAAAACACGTACCACTGCATTTAGTCATGGCAAGGTGACTGAAAACACGTACCACTGCATTTAGTCATGGCAAGGTGACTGAAAACACGTACCACTGCATTTAGTCATGGCAAGGTGACTGAAAACACGTACCACTGCATTTAGTCATGGCAAGGTGACTGAAAACACGTACCACTGCATTTAGTCATGGCAAGGTGACTGAAAACACGTACCACTGCATTTAGTCATGGCAAGGTGACTGAAAACACGTACCACTGCATTTAATCATGGCAAGGTGACTGGAAACACGTACCACTGCATTTAGTCATGGCAAGGTGACTGAAAACACGTACCACTGCATTTAGTCATGGCAAGGTGACTGAAAACACGTACCACTGCATTTAGTCATGGCAAGGTGACTGAAAACACGTACCACTGCATTTAGTCATGGCAAGGTGACTGAAAACACGTACCACTGCATTTAGTCATGGCAAGGTGACTGAAAACACGTACCACTGAATTTAGTCATGGCAAGGTGACTGAAAACACGTACCACTGCATTTAGTCATGGCAAGGTGACTGAAAACACGTACCACTGCATTTAGTCATGGCAAGGTGACTGAAAACACGTACCACTGCATTTAGTCATGGCAAGGTGACTGAAAACACGTACCACTGCATCTAGTCATGGCAAGGTGACTGAAAACACGTACCACTGCATTTAGTCATGGCAAGGTGACTGAAAACACGTACCATTGCATTTAGTCATGGCAAGGTGCCTGAAAACACGTACCACTGCATTTAGTCATGGCAAGGTGACTGAAAACACGTACCACTGCATTTAGTCATGGCAAGGTGACTGAAAACACGTACCACTGCATCTAGTCATGGCAAGGTGACTGAAAACACGTACCACTGCATTTAGTCATGGCAAGGTGACTGAAAACACGTACCATTGCATTTAGTCATGGCAAGGTGCCTGAAAACACGTACCACTGCATTTAGTCATGGCAAGGTGACTGAAAACACGTACCACTGCATTTAGTCATGGCAAGGTGACTGAAAACACGTACCACTGCATTTAGTCATGGCAAGGTGACTGAAAACACGTACCACTGCATTTAGTCATGGCAAGGTGACTGAAAACACGTACCACTGCATTTAGTCATGGCAAGGTGACTGAAAACACGTACCACTGCATTTAATCATGGCAAGGTGACTGGAAACACGTACCACTAGTTTAATAATGTTTACATATCTCACATTACTCATCTCATATGTATATACTGAATACTGTATCCTCCACTATCTATTCTTTACTATATATTGCATCTTAGCCTCTCTGTCACTGCTCATCCATATATTTTATACTTATATATTCTCATCCTTTACTAGATTGTCTGTATTAGGTTTTGTTAGATATTGCCTATTAGATACTGCAGCACTGTCAGATCTAGAAGCATTTAGCTACACTCGCAATAACATCTGATAACCATGTGTATGTGACCAATAAAATGTGATTCGATTTGATGTAGTATATACTCATGAGGTATGTAGTATACATTATGTTAGTATAGGTTTTTCAAACACAGCTATTGACTTCTGAATTACTGTGCAGGCTATACAGGTATATATTGGGTCTTCATTGTTATACTGTTTGGTCGAACATATTCAAACTGCTAAATCTGTGGCCATATGATTTATAAAAGCTCAACAAAGATAATACTCCAGGGTCTGACTGGCGGTGAGCTGTCTCATATCCCGACTGTGCTTTAGATCAATGTAACTGGTCTTTACACAGGCTTGTAAAGAGCAGGCTAATGCTGGCAGTCACTACACTGCTCCGCCTGTGACCTGGGGTTTAATGTCAATGTTTATGGTATGCGGGGTGTAACACTATCATAGTGTGCAATATTATTCCTATGGCTGGCTGGTTGTCTAAGTAGGGGACACTCGTCAATATAACCTACCCTATGTCATGTCATATGCAGTACTCTAAAAACACATGTGTTATCAAAACAAGTCCTGTCCAAATAAATTTCACATTCATGGGAAGTGATTTGTACCTTTGTCCATCTTCTGTGACAGTCAAAGCCCTGTGAATATGAAACTGTTTCCTTGAAATCTAAACAAGCTGTGGCCCCTGGCAAAATGTCTACTACATTTTCCCTTTTTTGGCTCAGAGGATAATAAACTACACTGCCTGACACAGAGGATATTAAACTACACCTTCTGACACAGAGGAGAGTATTAAACTACACCTTCTGACACAAAGGAGGGTATTAAACTACACCTTCTGACACAGAGACTACACCTTCTGACACAAAGGAGGGTATTAAACTACACCTTCTGACACAGAGACTACACCTTCTGACACAGAGGGTATTAAACTACACCTTCTGACACAGAGGAGAGTATTAAACTACACCTGACAGAGGAGAGTATTAAACTACACCTTCTGACACAGAGACTACACCTTCTGACACAGAGACTACACCTTCTGACACAGAGGAGAGTATTAAACTACACCTTCTGACACAGAGGAGAGTATTAAACTACACCTTCTGACACAGAGGAGAGTATTAAACTACACCTTCTGACACAGAGGAGAGTATTAAACTACACCTTCTGACACAGAGGAGAGTATTAAACTACACCTTCTGACACAGAGGGGGGTATTAAACTACACCTTCTGACACAGAGACTACACTTTCTGACACAGAGGGTATTAAACTACACCTTCTGACACAGAGACTACACCTTCTGACACAGAGGGTATTAAACTACACCTTCTGACACAGAGGAGAGTATTAAACTACACCTTCTGACAGAGGAGAATATTAAACTACACCTTCTGACACAGAGGAGGGTATTAAACTACACCTGACAGAGGAGAGTATTAAACTACACCTTCTGACACAGAGGAGGGTATTAAACTACACCTTCTGACACAGAGGAGAGTATTAAACTACACCTGACAGAGGAGAGTATTAAACTACACCTTCTGACACAGAGACTACACCTTCTGACACAGAGGAGGGTATTAAACTACACCTGACAGAGGAGAGTATTAAACTACACCTTCTGACACAGAGGAGGGTATTAAACTACACCTTCTGACACAGAGGAGAGTATTAAACTACACCTGACAGAGGAGAGTATTAAACTACACCTTCTGACACAGAGACTACACCTTCTGACACAGAGGAGGGTATTAAACTACACCTGACAGAGGAGAGTATTAAACTACACCTTCTGACACAGAGGAGGGTATTAAACTACACCTGACAGAGGAGAGTATTAAACTACACCTTCTGACACAGAGGAGGGTATTAAACTACACCTGACAGAGGAGAGTATTAAACTACACCTTCTGACACAGAGGAGAGTATTAAACTACACCTTCTGACACAGAGGAGAGTATTAAACTACACCTTCTGACACAGAGGAGAGTATTAAACTACACCTTCTGACACAGAGGATGGTATTAAACTACACCTTCTGACACAGAGGAGAGTATTAAACTACACCTGACAGAGGAGAGTATTAAACTACACCTTCTGACACAGAGGAGAGTATTAAACTACACCTTCTGACACAGAGAAGAGTATTAAACTACACCTTCTGACACAGAGGAGAGTATTAAACTACACCTTCTGACACAGAGGAGAGTATTAAACTACACCTTCTAACACAGAGAAGAGTATTAAACTACACCTTCTGACACAGAGGAGAGTATTAAACTACACCTGACAGAGGATAGTATTAAACTACACCTTCTGACACAGAGGAGAGTATTAAACTACACCTTCTGACACAGAGGAGAGTATTAAACTACACCTTCTGACACAGAGGAGAGTATTAAACTACACCTTCTGACACAGAGGAGAGTATTAAACTACACCTTCTGACACAGAGGATGGTATTAAACTACACCTGACAGAGGAGAGTATTAAACTACACCTTCTGACACAGAGGAGAGTATTAAACTACACCTTCTGACACAGAGGAGAGTATTAAACTACACCTTCTGACACAGAGGAGAGTATTAAACTACACCTTCTGACACAGAGGATGGTATTAAACTACACCTTCTGACACAGAGGAGAGTATTAAACTACACCTTCTGACACAGAGGAGTGTATTAAACTACACCTTCTGACACAGAGGAGAGTATTAAACTACACCTTCTGACACAGAGGAGAGTATTAAACTACACCTTCTGACACAGAGGAGAGTATTAAACTACACCTGACAGAGGAGAGTATTAAACTACACCTTCTGACACAGAGGAGAGTATTAAACTACACCTTCTGACACAGAGAAGAGTATTAAACTACACCTTCTGACACAGAGGAGAGTATTAAACTACACCTTCTGACACAGAGGAGAGTATTAAACTACACCTTCTGACACAGAGAAGAGTATTAAACTACACCTTCTGACACAGAGGAGAGTATTAAACTACACCTGACAGAGGATAGTATTAAACTACACCTTCTGACACAGAGGAGAGTATTAAACTACACCTTCTGACACAGAGGAGAGTATTAAACTACACCTTCTGACACAGAGGAGAGTATTAAACTACACCTTCTGACACAGAGGAGAGTATTAAACTACACCTTCTGACACAGAGGATGGTATTAAACTACACCTTCTGACACAGAGGAGAGTATTAAACTACACCTTCTGACACAGAGGAGTGTATTAAACTACACCTTCTGACACAGAGGAGAGTATTAAACTACACCTTCTGACACAGAGGAGAGTATTAAACTACACCTTCTGACACAGAGGAGGGTATTAAACTACACCTTCTGACACAGAGGAGAGTATTAAACTACACCTTCTGACACAGAGGAGAGTATTAAACTACACCTGACAGAGGAGAGTATTAAACTACACCTTCTGACACAGAGGAGAGTATTAAACTACACCTTCTGACACAGAGGAGAGTATTAAACTACACCTTCTGACACAGAGGAGAGTATTAAACTACACCTTCTGACACAGAGGAGAGTATTAAACTACACCTTCTGACACAGAGGAGAGTATTAAACCTCACCTTCTGACACAGAGGAGGGTATTAAACTACACCTTCTGACACAGAGGAGAGTATTAAACTACACCTTCTGACACAAAGGAGAGTAATAAACTACACCTTCTGACACAGAGGAGAGTATTAAACTACACCTTCTGACACAGAGGAGAGTATTAAACTACACCTTCTGACACAGAGGAGAGTATTAAACTACACCTTCTGACACAGAGGGGGGTATTAAACTACACCTTCTGACACAGAGACTACACTTTCTGACACAGAGGGTATTAAACTACACCTTCTGACACAGAGACTACACCTTCTGACACAGAGGGTATTAAACTACACCTTCTGACACAGAGGAGAGTATTAAACTACACCTTCTGACAGAGGAGAATATTAAACTACACCTTCTGACACAGAGGAGGGTATTAAACTACACCTGACAGAGGAGAGTATTAAACTACACCTTCTGACACAGAGGAGGGTATTAAACTACACCTTCTGACACAGAGGAGAGTATTAAACTACACCTGACAGAGGAGAGTATTAAACTACACCTTCTGACACAGAGACTACACCTTCTGACACAGAGGAGGGTATTAAACTACACCTGACAGAGGAGAGTATTAAACTACACCTTCTGACACAGAGGAGGGTATTAAACTACACCTTCTGACACAGAGGAGAGTATTAAACTACACCTGACAGAGGAGAGTATTAAACTACACCTTCTGACACAGAGACTACACCTTCTGACACAGAGGAGGGTATTAAACTACACCTGACAGAGGAGAGTATTAAACTACACCTTCTGACACAGAGGAGGGTATTAAACTACACCTGACAGAGGAGAGTATTAAACTACACCTTCTGACACAGAGGAGGGTATTAAACTACACCTGACAGAGGAGAGTATTAAACTACACCTTCTGACACAGAGGAGAGTATTAAACTACACCTTCTGACACAGAGGAGAGTATTAAACTACACCTTCTGACACAGAGGAGAGTATTAAACTACACCTTCTGACACAGAGGATGGTATTAAACTACACCTTCTGACACAGAGGAGAGTATTAAACTACACCTTCTGACACAGAGGAGTGTATTAAACTACACCTTCTGACACAGAGGAGAGTATTAAACTACACCTTCTGACACAGAGGAGAGTATTAAACTACACCTTCTGACACAGAGGAGAGTATTAAACTACACCTGACAGAGGAGAGTATTAAACTACACCTTCTGACACAGAGGAGAGTATTAAACTACACCTTCTGACACAGAGAAGAGTATTAAACTACACCTTCTGACACAGAGGAGAGTATTAAACTACACCTTCTGACACAGAGGAGAGTATTAAACTACACCTTCTAACACAGAGAAGAGTATTAAACTACACCTTCTGACACAGAGGAGAGTATTAAACTACACCTGACAGAGGATAGTATTAAACTACACCTTCTGACACAGAGGAGAGTATTAAACTACACCTTCTGACACAGAGGAGAGTATTAAACTACACCTTCTGACACAGAGGAGAGTATTAAACTACACCTTCTGACACAGAGGAGAGTATTAAACTACACCTTCTGACACAGAGGATGGTATTAAACTACACCTGACAGAGGAGAGTATTAAACTACACCTTCTGACACAGAGGAGAGTATTAAACTACACCTTCTGACACAGAGGAGAGTATTAAACTACACCTTCTGACACAGAGGAGAGTATTAAACTACACCTTCTGACACAGAGGATGGTATTAAACTACACCTTCTGACACAGAGGAGAGTATTAAACTACACCTTCTGACACAGAGGAGTGTATTAAACTACACCTTCTGACACAGAGGAGAGTATTAAACTACACCTTCTGACACAGAGGAGAGTATTAAACTACACCTTCTGACACAGAGGAGAGTATTAAACTACACCTGACAGAGGAGAGTATTAAACTACACCTTCTGACACAGAGGAGAGTATTAAACTACACCTTCTGACACAGAGAAGAGTATTAAACTACACCTTCTGACACAGAGGAGAGTATTAAACTACACCTTCTGACACAGAGGAGAGTATTAAACTACACCTTCTGACACAGAGAAGAGTATTAAACTACACCTTCTGACACAGAGGAGAGTATTAAACTACACCTGACAGAGGATAGTATTAAACTACACCTTCTGACACAGAGGAGAGTATTAAACTACACCTTCTGACACAGAGGAGAGTATTAAACTACACCTTCTGACACAGAGGAGAGTATTAAACTACACCTTCTGACACAGAGGAGAGTATTAAACTACACCTTCTGACACAGAGGATGGTATTAAACTACACCTTCTGACACAGAGGAGAGTATTAAACTACACCTTCTGACACAGAGGAGTGTATTAAACTACACCTTCTGACACAGAGGAGAGTATTAAACTACACCTTCTGACACAGAGGAGAGTATTAAACTACACCTTCTGACACAGAGGAGGGTATTAAACTACACCTTCTGACACAGAGGAGAGTATTAAACTACACCTTCTGACACAGAGGAGAGTATTAAACTACACCTGACAGAGGAGAGTATTAAACTACACCTTCTGACACAGAGGAGAGTATTAAACTACACCTTCTGACACAGAGGAGAGTATTAAACTACACCTTCTGACACAGAGGAGAGTATTAAACTACACCTTCTGACACAGAGGAGAGTATTAAACTACACCTTCTGACACAGAGGAGAGTATTAAACCTCACCTTCTGACACAGAGGAGGGTATTAAACTACACCTTCTGACACAGAGGAGAGTATTAAACTACACCTTCTGACACAAAGGAGAGTAATAAACTACACCTTCTGACGCAGAGGAGAGTATTAAACTACACCTTCTGACACAGAGGAGAGTATTAAACTACACCTTCTGACACAGAGGAGAGTATTAAACTACACCTTCTGACACAGAGGGGGGTATTAAACTACACCTTCTGACACAGAGACTACACTTTCTGACACAGAGGGTATTAAACTACACCTTCTGACACAGAGACTACACCTTCTGACACAGAGGGTATTAAACTACACCTTCTGACACAGAGGAGAGTATTAAACTACACCTTCTGACAGAGGAGAATATTAAACTACACCTTCTGACACAGAGGAGGGTATTAAACTACACCTGACAGAGGAGAGTATTAAACTACACCTTCTGACACAGAGGAGGGTATTAAACTACACCTTCTGACACAGAGGAGAGTATTAAACTACACCTGACAGAGGAGAGTATTAAACTACACCTTCTGACACAGAGACTACACCTTCTGACACAGAGGAGGGTATTAAACTACACCTGACAGAGGAGAGTATTAAACTACACCTTCTGACACAGAGGAGGGTATTAAACTACACCTTCTGACACAGAGGAGAGTATTAAACTACACCTGACAGAGGAGAGTATTAAACTACACCTTCTGACACAGAGACTACACCTTCTGACACAGAGGAGGGTATTAAACTACACCTGACAGAGGAGAGTATTAAACTACACCTTCTGACACAGAGGAGGGTATTAAACTACACCTGACAGAGGAGAGTATTAAACTACACCTTCTGACACAGAGGAGGGTATTAAACTACACCTGACAGAGGAGAGTATTAAACTACACCTTCTGACACAGAGGAGAGTATTAAACTACACCTTCTGACACAGAGGAGAGTATTAAACTACACCTTCTGACACAGAGGAGAGTATTAAACTACACCTTCTGACACAGAGGATGGTATTAAACTACACCTTCTGACACAGAGGAGAGTATTAAACTACACCTTCTGACACAGAGGAGTGTATTAAACTACACCTTCTGACACAGAGGAGAGTATTAAACTACACCTTCTGACACAGAGGAGAGTATTAAACTACACCTTCTGACACAGAGGAGAGTATTAAACTACACCTTCTGACACAGAGGAGAGTATTAAACTACACCTTCTGACACAGAGGATGGTATTAAACTACACCTTCTGACACAGAGGAGAGTATTAAACTACACCTTCTGACACAGAGGAGTGTATTAAACTACACCTTCTGACACAGAGGAGAGTATTAAACTACACCTTCTGACACAGAGGAGAGTATTAAACTACACCTTCTGACACAGAGGAGAGTATTAAACTACACCTTCTGACACAGAGGAGGGTATTAAACTACACCTTCTGACACAGAGGAGAGTATTAAACTACACCTGACAGAGGAGAGTATTAAACTACACCTTCTGACACAGAGGAGAGTATTAAACTACACCTGACAGAGGAGAGTATTAAACTACACCTTCTGACACAGAGGAGAGTATTAAACTACACCTTCTGACACAGAGGAGAGTATTAAACTACACCTTCTGACACAGAGGAGAGTATTAAACTACACCTTCTGACACAGAGGAGAGTATTAAACTACACCTTCTGACACAGAGGAGAGTATTAAACCTCACCTTCTGACACAGAGGAGAGTATTAAACTACACCTTCTGACACAGAGGAGGGTATTAAACTACACCTTCTGACACCAAGGAGAGTATTAAACTACACCTTCTGACACAGAGGAGAGTATTAAACTACACCTTCTGACACAGAGGAGAGTATTAAACTACACCTTCTGACACAGAGGAGAGTATTAAACTACACCTTCTGGCACAGAGGAGAGTATTAAACTACACCTTCTGACACAGAGGAGAGTATTAAACTACACCTTCTGGCACATAGAATACACCTTCTGACACACAGGAGAGTATTAAACTACACCTTCTGACACAGAGGAGCATATTAAACTACACCTTCTGACACAGAGACTACACCTTCTGATTCAGAGTATTAAACTACACCTTCTGACACAGAGGAGGGTATTAAACTACACCTTCTGACACAGAGGAGAGTATTAAACTACACCTTCTGACACAAAGGAGAGTAATAAACTACACCTTCTGACGCAGAGGAGAGTATTAAACTACACCTTCTGACACAGAGGAGAGTATTAAACTACACCTTCTGACACTGAGGAGAGTATTAAACTACACCTTCTGACACAGAGGAGAGTATTAAACTACACCTTCTGACACTGAGGAGAGTATTAAACTACACCTTCTGACACAGAGGAGAGTATTAAACTACACCTTTTGACACAGAGGAGAGTATTAAACTACACCTTCTGACACAGAGTATTAAACTACACCTTCTGACACAGAGGAGGGTATTAAACTACACCTTCTGACACAGAGACTACACCTTCTGACACAGAGTATTAAACTACACCTTCTGACACAGAGGAGGGTGTTAAACTACACCTTCTGACACAGAGGAGGGTATTAACACACATATGTTGTACGAAGTTAGATATCACCAACATAATTTGTGTTCCAAGCAGTTTTAGGAGGACGTGTTTCTTTTCTCGGCATGCACAAAATTGACCTTTTCAAATACTCCTACAGAGTTCCATGCAGGTAAGACGTTTTGATTTCTATATAGTATCAGAAAGAGCCAATTCCGAGGTTACCAAAACACCAAAAGGACATGGAACAGCACAGACATCTAAAGATAGCATCGCTCTGAAGAACAAGGAACAGCAAGAGCCATCTATAGTTAACATCGCTCTGAAGGACAAGGAACAGCAAGAGCCATCTATAGTTAACATCGCTCTGAAGGACAAGGGGAGGAAGATGCAGCCATATCTGGGGTACGGTGAACATCAAAAGAATCCTCTGTTCAGTTATTTTTCAAAGCAACCACAAAAAAAAGTAACAAGCAGGACCCCAACCTACCTGTACAGTGGTTCCTCCTTTAAAGGTTGCAAGTTCACCCCGCTCCAGACCACCACAAGGGGGAGTTAGAGCACTCATTATGCATTTGGGTGCCAAGGTTTGTATATGACCCGATGTCACAGGAAGGCCATAAAGATCATCAAGGACAACAACCACCCGAGCCACTGCCTGTTCACCCCGCTATCATCCAGAAGGCGAGGGCAGTACAGGTGCATCAAAGCTGGGACCGAGAGACTGAAAAACAGCTTCTATCTCAAGGCCATCAGACTGTTAAACAGCCACCACTAACATTGAGTGGCTGATGCCAACACACTGACTCAACTCCAGCCACTTTAATAATGGGAATTGATGGAAATTGATGTAAAATATATCACTAGCCACTTTAAACAATGCTACTTAATATAATGTTTACATACCCTACATTATTCATCTCATATGTATATGTCTATACTGTACTCTATCATCTACTGCATCTTTATGTAATACATGTATCATTAGCCACTGTACCATCTACTGCATCTTGCCTAAGCCGTTCTGTACCATCGCTCATTCATATATCTTTATGTACATATTCTTTATCCCTTTACACTTGTGTGTATAATGTAGTAGTTTTGGAATTGTTAGGTTAGATTACTCGTTGGTTATTACTGCATTGTCGGAACTAGAAGCACAAGCATTTCGCTATTCTCGCATTAACATCTGCTAACCATGTGTATGTGACGAATACATTTGATTAGTATTTGATTTGATTTTTAATATAATAACTTTATTGTGCCAAGGATGCAAGTCCTATATACGTACATGCATTGTAGTTAATACCAGTCATGAGATCCCCACATTGTAGCCTGTACCTTACAGAAAACCTTATGCTGAAAAACCAACACATGAGGACAAACAATAGAAGATAATGTCATTATTAGACATAAATACCACTTACTTGATCATTTGAATCAGTTGTGTAGTGCTAAGACAACAGCTGCTGAGGTGTCAGATTTGCCTCTGTACTTAAAGGGTGATTATTCCAACTCTGTGAAATGCTGCAGATCTGCCCGCAGACTAGGTAGGAACACATATCCCACACAGAAGAGGTGGATAGAATTAGACTGGTCAGGGTATCCTTCTTCCTCCAAACTGTGCATGTGAGACAGGTTCCATGTACAACAAGACAGAGAGGAAGAGAGAAAAAAGAACACAGAACAGTTTAATTACCTCTGGTTATGGACACGATCGCCAGGAATAAAGCTTCCACGGCCTGTTCCTCGGACAGTGAACATCTGGCAATATCTACATTTTTGACCAGTTGATCAGGTTGCACTCTGAAAGTAAATAAAATAGTTTCTTTTTTGTAGATATGAAAACAATAACTGAGATATGACCGTTGAATCTAAAGCAGCAGATGTCATTTTGACGTCAATACAGAAAGATTAACACCAGACTGGTGGTTGTTCATTAGGTGATGGGAAATATGCTTTACACCAGACTGGTGGTTGTTCATTAGGTGATGGGACATATCCTTTACACCAGACTGGTATTGTGGTTGTTCATTAGGTGATGGGAAATATGCTTTACACCAGACTGGTATTGTGGTTGTTCATTAGGTGATGGGAAATATGCTTTACACCAGACTGGTATTGTGGTTGTTCATTAGGTGATGGGAAATATGCTTTACACCAGACTGGTGGTTGTTCATTAGGTGATGGGACATATGCTTTACACCAGACTGGTATTGTGGTTGTTCATTAGGTGATGGGATATATGCTTTACACCAGACTGGTATTGTGGTTGTTCATTAGGTGATGGGACATATGCTTTACACCAGACTGGTATTGTGGTTGTTCATTAGGTGATGGGATATATGCAATATGCATACAAAATAATATACATACCTGTTGTATCTTGAAAGCATTGGAATTAAAAGTGAAATGTTAAATCTATTAGCCTGCTTCATTATGTATGTATTACCAGTTGATGAAGAACTACTCCAATTTCATACATCATTGAAAATGTGTCTTGGAATAAGTAAGAATAAAAAAGTTCAAATGACTTCTTAGATTTGATGGAGACACTATACATCTTAGTACCTTATCAATTCATGTTTTGGATCAATGTGGACGAGAGACAGGGGAGCAGGAAGAGAGTATTTTTGCCGAGCAACGCAACGAAGCTGGATCAATCTGGCAATGATACATTACCTGACTCCCTAAATATTCTCCATTGTACACGATGGCCCATTGCTCTGAGACTTTCTTTGACCATCTTAAAGCCGGCAAGGGGCATCCTTGCCTTAATGGCCGTGACTTTCTGGTCTAACTCTTCATCTGACATATCAGAATAGCATTCCCTGACAGACATATTGTGTTCTTTCATCCTCCTGTAAAAGAAGCTAGCATTACACTGTCATGAAATGTGATTATATATCGACTATGAAACAAATAGGACATGGCCAGCTTATGAGTTGCCCCGACCGCAAGACACAGGGATTCTTTAGCTAAATAGCCCAGTACTGTACTGCCGACCGTCATGTTGTACAGCGCCATATTTTCCATTCCATCCTAATAGAAATTCAGAGGGTTTTTTGTTTTTCATGGAATAGAAACACCATCATATTAATCAAATTAATTGAGAAAGTACCAGTCAAAAGTTTGGACACACTTACGCATTCCAGGATTTTTCTACATTGTAGAATATAATAGTGAAGACATCACAACTATGAAATAACACTAATGGAATCAGTTAAGAACTAACTTATTTACAAGGACAGCCTACTCCTTCCTGCCCGTTGGGGGATTGAACCCCGGTCTCCCTCGAGCCTGCAATATGGAAAATTATCAAATGCTTCTCAAATATGCCCTCTGGTGGTCAAACTAGCAATAACTTACATTAACAGAAAAAATGGGTGACAATTAGTGTGCCACAGAATGCTGCAGCAAGGTGTGCCGCAGTAGGACGCAACTTTTAAAGCATGAACCACTGTACAAGATACCCAGCTCAGTCAAACATTCCTGGCCGTCCAGACAGTTCTGTGGACCCAACATTTCATCAGAGACAGCGTTTATTTCAAGTGTTATGTAATCAGTAGAATTATATATCCTCAAATGGAGCAGAACCGTGTTTCGGTGGGAAAAGGTCTGGCTACCTGGATCACTCCTGGAAAATCTGTAAAACATAGGCTGCATAAGTGATGTAAAATGTTTTGTAGGTCAGACGGCGGATGGTGGTGCCAGACCTATTAAATGAGTGATAACGTTCCTCATAACATTTGTTCAGTAAATGCCATGGACTCCCTTTGTGTGTGTGCAAAAAAACAAAGCTCAGAAAGGAATCAAAAACATAATTTATTGGTGGAGAGGAAGGTCCAGCAGCCAGTTAAACCTGAGAGGTGTGTGTGTGTGGGCCCACACGTATACACCCTGATGGTGTCAGGTTAGTTTATACCCTGATGGTGTCAGGTTAGTTTATACCCTGATGGTGTCAGGTTAGTTTATACCCTGATGGTGTCAGGTTAGTTTATACCCTGATGGTGTCAGGTTAGTTTATACCTTGATGGTGTCAGGTTAGTTTATACCTTGATGGTGTCAGGTTAGTTTATACCCTGATGGTGTCAGGTTAGTTTATACCCTGATGGTGTCAGGTTAGTTTATACCCTGATGGTGTCAGGTTAGTTTATACCCTGATGGTGTTAGGTTAGTTTATACCCTGATGGTGTCCGGTTAGTTTATACCCTGATGGTGTCAGGTTAGTTTATACCCTGATGGGGTTAGGTTAGTTTATACCCTGATGGTGTCCGGTTAGTTTATACCTTGATGGTGTCAGGTTAGTTTATACCCTGATGGTGTCAGGTTAGTTTATACCCTGATGGTGTCAGGTTAGTTTATACCCTGATGGTGTCAGGTTAGTTTATACCTTGATGGTGTCAGGTTAGTTTATACCCTGATGGTGTCAGGTTAGTTTATACCTTGATGGTGTCAGGTTAGTTTATACCTTGATGGTGTCAGGTTAGTTTATACCCTGATGGTGTCAGGTTAGTTTATACCTTGATGGTGTCAGGTTAGTTTATACCTTGATGGTGTCAGGTTAGTTTATACCCTGATGGTGTCAGGTTAGTTTATACCTTGATGGTGTCAGGTTAGTTTATACCTTGATGGTGTCAGGTTAGTTTATACCCTGATGGTGTCAGGTTAGTTTATACCCTGATGGTGTCAGGTTAGTTTATACCCTGATGGTGTCAGGTTAGTTTATACCCTGATGGTGTTAGGTTAGTTTATACCCTGATGGTGTCCGGTTAGTTTATACCCTGATGGTGTCAGGTTAGTTTATACCCTGATGGTGTCAGTTTAGTTTATACCCTGATGGTGTCTGTTGGGGATTAATCAGAATTAGTTGGGTAACATAGATAAGATGTTTTATTTTCATGATATGCTTATGAGTTATTTCTCATGAGAATGCATTTTGTTGTACTATAGTAGTGGCCATTTGCAATTATCTGTTCTCTGTCAAGACTAAGTTGCTTGGGCCGCAGAGAGGGGAGAGGTCAAGGTGTCATGTGTAAACATATCTTTTGAACCATGTGAAGGGATGATTGATGGGGAACCAATTATCTCTTGGCTCCACTGTGTCTGTGTGCCAGTCACTCCCTACTTTTCCCATCGGGGAGAGGAGGATGGCAGTGTCTGGAACCATTCTATGTTCCCTCTCTCGTTGCCCCTATCTTGACCTAAAGGCTCACTTTCCTCTCCGTGAGCTTGTCCAGAATTGGTTGTATTTAGGATGGGGTATCTAAAATGACAATTTGATATATATCATAGGGTGGGGGTAATGTCTTGGTACCATTTTGTGCCAGGGACGATATACGAGCTTTGTTTAGGAGACCAAACTAAACGATCATTTATAGCCAACTCTGTCTGACTAGGGGATACTCCTCTCTGAAGTAAAGTCTTTCTTTGTGTAAGTTCCTAAGACCTGTGGTTTGTCATGACAACTAGGGTGGGGGGGGTGGATCTTTGCTATAAAGGATCCCAGTTGCCATTATGTTGACCACTCTCAACTTTTCATTAGAGATACTGAACTGTTGAAAGTCAAAATGCTATTGCAAAAGCTTAATTATAATTCAAGGTGAAGATTATTAAGCATAACTCTGACTGGTGTGTGATTTCCTCTCTCATCATTTGGTAATTAAGGAAATTTCCATGACATGTCAGGTTAGGTTATATGCTGCTGGTGTTAGTGGCCCAGGTTAGTTAGTGGCCCTCAACCCCCTTACCAAAACACCCACAACATGATATAGGCCTGAAATTGTTTTTCCATAGACTTTTCCAGTGCCTTTTTTAAAGCTTCTGTTTTGCAAGTGTCAGAGCCATGTGGAAAAGCTATGGCTGATCTGACTGAACAGGCTGCCAACATCAGTAGCTGTAGTAACCTTACACTTTCAAAACATAGAGCAGCCTGCACGTTCAGGGTGTGTGTTCAGGAGCTAGCCTGACAGGCTGCCATTCTAAACACACGCACGCACGCACGCACGTACGCACGTGCGCACGCACGCACGCACGCACGCACACACACACACACACACACACACACACACACACACACACACACACACACACACACACACACACAGAGACCACCCGAAAGGTCACTGAACCCTAAATAAAATATCTACTAATTCTTCAATACCCCTTCATCTCTCGAACAGATATGGTCCAGACCCTGTAGCGGTTAAGGATCAAAGTCGATCTACTGCTTTTTCCACCCCCAGGATCCTCCATGCCCATGGTCCATGTCCCCGTCTCTGTCTCTGTCATTGCTCATTCTCTTATTACATCTCCTGATGTTAGGTCTCTCTCCCCCTCCCTCAGGCCCGGAGAGAACACTTTGACATTATGATGTCATCACACCAGGAAGAGACCGGAGAAGAAAACCAGACAGGCAGTCATTCCGGAGATGATGGATATACTGACAAGATACTGTCTCTCCGCCATAACAATAGGAGTCGTTGTCCTCAAAGCGGCACGGCGGGCTGTCTAGCCCCCGCCTATACTTTCTTTTGGATTGGTGAATAAATCTTATTACTGTAATCCTTTTTGCAATATTCGATGAGGGTTGTTAATGTCAACCGCCTGTATTCAATGGAGAGAGATATTATGCTACTAGCCTCATGCCATGAATATGCATAGCCATCTCCAGACAACTCCGATATAAAGTGTTTTCCTCAAAGTTGGCAGGATGTCACGTGTCCTACTTATATCAGTTCACTCGTAACCCCTTAAGCATTATGAAACGTTAATTGTAACAAATAAACCTCACGTGCGCTAAAAATGCCATTCATGTTTTTGTTGACCAAATTCGAAACTCTCATTGACCTCCATACAAAAACTCACTTGGTGGGCGAAACAATGAAAAACGCCACCTGCCGGAGGAGGACAGATTTTCCGCAGAGTTTGACCCTTCCTCTCCCTCTCCGGTCAATCCCTGGCTTTCATCATCCATCCCCACCCCTCTGTTTATTGCTTCATCCATGCCTTGGAATGATTATGAGCCTTAATCTGGGCTGCTCAATCAATTAGAGAGCTGAAGTGGAGTCATGGAGGTTGGAGGAGGGGCAGGTTAAGTGAGTGAAGAGTGCTTCTACAGCAGAGATTGGGGAAAGGAGAGGGGTGGAGGTTGTGAGGGTTTGAACGTGAAAAACAACAGGGTTGGTGTTGAATTCCTTTATTTCATCCTGTCTCTCCCCTCGCCAGGCTGTCTGAACAAAGCGCTGTGTGTGTGTGTGTGTGTGTGTGTGTGTGTGTGTGTGTGTGTGTGTGTGTGTGTGTGTGTGTGTGTGTGTGTGTGTGTGTGTGTGTGTGTGTGTGTGTGTGTGTGTGTGTGTGTGTGTGTGTGTGTGTGTGTGTGTGTGTGTGTGCGTGCGCATGCGTGCCCTAAAGGGGCAGGGGTCAACTAGCATGCAGACACAAACCGGGTATTATCCTCAGCTGTGAGAATACACTCACATCCTCTCTCTCTCTCTGATCAGAGGAGAACACTCTCACTTCCTCTCTGTTTCTCTCTCTCTTCTCTTTTCTCCCTTCTCTCCTCTTTCTCCTGAAAGGCACCAGTCAGAACGGATCACCACACCTGATACCTATATATCACTGGGACATTCATGGGAAGCAGAAGAGACAGCATATATCCATAAACACCCACACAAACACACATATAAACACACACACACACACACACACACACACACACACACACACACACACACACACACACACACACACACACACACACACACACACACACACACACACACACACACACACACACACACACACAACGCACATACACACACACACACACACAAATTCACATACACACACACACCCACACACACACACAGTCAACGCTGCTGTTCTATTATATACATAACATGGCCAAAAGTATGTGGACACCTGCTCGCCAAACATCTCATTCCAGAATCATGGGCATTAATATGGAGTTGGTCCCCACTTTGCTGCTATAACAGCCTCCACTCTTATAGGAAGCCTTTCCACTAGATGTTGGAACATTGCTGCAGGGACCACAGAAATGGTTTGTGGAGATCGGTGTGGAAGAACTTGACTGGCCTGCACAGAGCCCTGAGCTCGAACACCTTAGGGATGAAAACGCAGACTTCGAGCCAGGTCTAATTGCTCAACATCAGTGCCCGACCTCACTAATGCTCTTGTGGCTAAATGGAAGCCAGTCCCCACAGCAATTTTCCAACTTCTAGTGGAAAAAATACCCATCGTATTTGGCATACTAAAACACACACACCTACACACACCTACACACACCTACACACACACACACACACACACACACACACACACACACACACACACACACACACACACACACACACACACACACACACACACACACACACACACACACACACCTACACACACACACACACACACACCTACACACACACTTGCATCTGCTCAGCATGAAAACACAAATATGGTGACCGACAATAGGCTGCACGCTGTATACTGTACTATCACAGCATTGTCCATGACTAAACAGATATACTGTACTATCACAGCATTGTCCATGACTAAACAGATATACTGTACTATCACAGCATTATCCATGACTAAACAGATATATTGTACTATCACAGCA
>NW_025749523.1:0-24222 GCF_021184085.1 Oncorhynchus gorbuscha | reverse complement strand
GGTCTATAGTGTCTATAGTATTAGACTGGTCTATAGTGTCTATAGTATTCGACTGGTCTATAGTGTCTATAGTGGTCTACAGTGGTCTATAGTATTAGACTGGTCTATAGTGTCTATAGTGGTCTATAGTGGTCTATAGTGGTCTATAGTGGCCTATAGTATTAGACTGGTCTATAGTGTCTATAGTATTAGACTGGTCTATAGTGGTCTATAGTATTAGACTGGTCTATAGTGGTCTATAGTATTAGACTGGTCTATAGTATTAGACTGGTCTACAGTATTAGACTGGTCTATAGTGGTCTATAGTATTAAACTGGTCTATAGTGGTCTATAGTATTAAACTGGTCTATAGTGGTCTATAGTATTAGACTGGTCTATAGTGGTCTATAGTATTAAACTGGTCTATAGTGGTCTATAGTATTAAACTGGTCTATAGTATTAGACTGGTCTATAGTACTAGACTGGTCTATAGTATTAGACTGGTCTATATTGGTCTATAGTATTAGACTGGTCTATAGTATTAAACTGGTCTATAGTGGTCTATATATTAAACTGGTCTATAGTGTCTATAGTATTAGACTGGTCTATAGTGTCTATAGTATTAGACTGGTCTATAGTGTCTATAGTGCTAGACTGGTCTATAGTATTAGACTGGTCTATAGTGGTTTATAGTATTAGACTGGTCTATAAAGTACTAGACTGGTCTATAGTGTCTATAGTGCTAGACTAGTCTATAGTATTAGACTGGTCTATAGTGGTCTATAGTATTAGACTGGTCTATAGTATTAGACTGGTCTATAGTATTAGACTGGTCTATAGTGGTCTATAGTATTAGACTGGTCTATAGTATTAGACTCGTCTATAGTATTAGACTGGTCTATATTGGTCTATAGTATTAGACTGGTCTATAGTATTAGACTGGTCTATATTGGTCTATAGTATTAGACTGGTCTATAGTATTAGACTGGTCTATAGTATTAGACTGGTCTATAGTGGTCTATAGTATTAGACCGGTCTATAGTATTAAACTGGTCTATAGTACTAGACTGGTCTATAGTACTAGACTGGTCTATAGTATTAGACTGGTCTATAGTATTAGACTGGTCTATAGTGTCTATAGTACTAGACTGGTCTATAGTATTAGACTGGTCTATAGTACTAGACTGGTCTATAGTACTAGACTGGTCTATAGTGTCTATAGTACTAGACTGGTCTATAATACTAGACTGGTCTATAGTGTCTATAGTGCTAGACTGGTCTATAGTATTAGACTGGTCTATAGTGGTCTATAGTATTATACTGGTCTATAGTATTAGACTGGTCTATAGTGTCTATAGTACTAGACTGGTCTATAGTATTAGACTGGTCTATAGTGTCTATAGTACTAGACTGGTCTATAGTGTCTATAGTACTAGACTGGTCTATAGTGGTCTATAGTATTATACTGGTCTATAGTATTAGACTGGTATATAGTGTCTATAGTACTAGACTGGTCTATAGTATTAGACTGGTCTATAGTGTCTATAGTATTAGACTGGTCTATAGTGGTCTATAGTATTATACTGGTCTATAGTATTAGACTGGTCTATAGTGTCTATAGTACTAGACTGGTCTATAGTAGTAGACTGGTCTATAGTGTCTATAGTACTAGACTGGTCTATAGTGTCTATAGTACTAGACTGGTCTATAGTGTCTATAGTGCTAGACTGGTCTATAGTATTAGACTGGTCTATAGTGTCTATAGTACTAGACTGGTCTATAGTGTCTATAGTGCTAGACTGGTCTATAGTATTAGACTGGTCTATAGTGGTTTATAGTATTAGACTGGTCTATAGTGGTTTATAGTGGTCTATAGTATTAGACTGGTCTATAGTGGTCTATAGTGGTCTATAGTATTAGACTGGTCTATAGTATTAGACTGGTCTATAGTGGTCTATAGTATTAGACTGGTCTATACTATTAGGGTCTATAGTATTAGACTGGTCTATAGTAGACTGGTCTATAGTGTCTATAGTATTAGACTGGTCTATAGTGGTCTATAGTGGTCTATAGTATTAGACTGGTCTATAGTGGTCTATACTATTAGACTATAGTGCTGCACTGGTCTATAGTATTAGACTGGTCTATAGTAGTGGTCTATAGTATTGCTAGACTGGTCTATAGTGACTGGTCTATAGTGGTCTATAGTATTAGACTGGTCTATACTATTAGACTGGTCTATAGTATTAGACTGGTCTATAGTGACTGGTCTATAGTATTAGACTGGTCTATAGTGTCTATAGTATTAGACTGGTCTATAGTGGTCTATAGTGGTCTATAGTATTAGACTGGTCTATAGTGTCTATAGTACTAGACTGGTCTATAGTGTCTACTGGTCTATAGTGTCTATAGTACTAGACTGGTCTATAGTGGTCTATGGTATAGTATTAGACTGGTCTATAGTGTCTATAGTACTAGACTGGTCTATAGTGTCTATAGTGCTAGACTGGTCTATAGTATTAGACTGGTCTATAGTGGTCTATAGTATTAGACTGGTCTATAGTGTTAGACTGGTCTATAGTGTCTATAGTATTAGACTGGTCTATAGTGTCTATAGTATTAGACTGGTCTATAGTGGTCTATAGTGGTCTATAGTATTAGACTGGTCTATAGTGTTAGACTGGTCTATAGTGGTCTATAGTGGTCTATAGTATTAGACTGGTCTATAGTGTCTATAGTATTAGACTGGTCTATAGTGTCTATAGTATTCGACTGGTCTATAGTGTCTATAGTGGTCTACAGTGGTCTATAGTATTAGACTGGTCTATAGTGTCTATAGTGGTCTATAGTGGTCTATAGTGGTCTATAGTGGCCTATAGTATTAGACTGGTCTATAGTGTCTATAGTATTAGACTGGTCTATAGTGGTCTATAGTATTAGACTGGTCTATAGTGGTCTATAGTATTAGACTGGTCTATAGTATTAGACTGGTCTACAGTATTAGACTGGTCTATAGTGGTCTATAGTATTAAACTGGTCTATAGTGGTCTATAGTATTAAACTGGTCTATAGTGGTCTATAGTATTAGACTGGTCTATAGTGGTCTATAGTATTAAACTGGTCTATAGTGGTCTATAGTATTAAACTGGTCTATAGTATTAGACTGGTCTATAGTACTAGACTGGTCTATAGTATTAGACTGGTCTATATTGGTCTATAGTATTAGACTGGTCTATAGTATTAAACTGGTCTATAGTGGTCTATATATTAAACTGGTCTATAGTGTCTATAGTATTAGACTGGTCTATAGTGTCTATAGTATTAGACTGGTCTATAGTGTCTATAGTGCTAGACTGGTCTATAGTATTAGACTGGTCTATAGTGGTTTATAGTATTAGACTGGTCTATAGTACTAGACTGGTCTATAGTGTCTATAGTGCTAGACTAGTCTATAGTATTAGACTGGTCTATAGTGGTCTATAGTATTAGACTGGTCTATAGTATTAGACTGGTCTATAGTATTAGACTGGTCTATAGTGGTCTATAGTATTAGACTGGTCTATAGTATTAGACTCGTCTATAGTATTAGACTGGTCTATATTGGTCTATAGTATTAGACTGGTCTATAGTATTAGACTGGTCTATATTGGTCTATAGTATTAGACTGGTCTATAGTATTAGACTGGTCTATAGTATTAGACTGGTCTATAGTGGTCTATAGTATTAGACCGGTCTATAGTATTAAACTGGTCTATAGTACTAGACTGGTCTATAGTACTAGACTGGTCTATAGTATTAGACTGGTCTATAGTATTAGACTGGTCTATAGTGTCTATAGTACTAGACTGGTCTATAGTATTAGACTGGTCTATAGTACTAGACTGGTCTATAGTACTAGACTGGTCTATAGTGTCTATAGTACTAGACTGGTCTATAATACTAGACTGGTCTATAGTGTCTATAGTGCTAGACTGGTCTATAGTATTAGACTGGTCTATAGTGGTCTATAGTATTATACTGGTCTATAGTATTAGACTGGTCTATAGTGTCTATAGTACTAGACTGGTCTATAGTATTAGACTGGTCTATAGTGTCTATAGTACTAGACTGGTCTATAGTGTCTATAGTACTAGACTGGTCTATAGTGGTCTATAGTATTATACTGGTCTATAGTATTAGACTGGTATATAGTGTCTATAGTACTAGACTGGTCTATAGTATTAGACTGGTCTATAGTGTCTATAGTATTAGACTGGTCTATAGTGGTCTATAGTATTATACTGGTCTATAGTATTAGACTGGTCTATAGTGTCTATAGTACTAGACTGGTCTATAGTAGTAGACTGGTCTATAGTGTCTATAGTACTAGACTGGTCTATAGTGTCTATAGTACTAGACTGGTCTATAGTGTCTATAGTGCTAGACTGGTCTATAGTATTAGACTGGTCTATAGTGTCTATAGTACTAGACTGGTCTATAGTGTCTATAGTGCTAGACTGGTCTATAGTATTAGACTGGTCTATAGTGGTTTATAGTATTAGACTGGTCTATACTATTAGACTGGTCTATAGTATTAGACTGGTCTATAGTATTAGACTGGTCTATAGTGGTCTATAGTGGTTTATAGTATTAGACTGGTCTATAGTATTAGACTGGTCTATAGTGGTCTATAGTATTAGACTGGTCTATACTATTAGACTGGTCTATAGTATTAGACTGGTCTATAGTATTAGACTGGTCTATAGTGGTCTATAGTATTAGACTGGTCTATAGTGGTCTATAGTGGTCTATAGTATTAGACTGGTCTATAGTATTAGACTGGTCTATAGTATTAGACGGGTCTATACTATTAGACTGGTCTATAGTGCTGCACTGGTCTATAGTATTAGACTGGTCTATAGTGTCTATAGTACTAGACTGGTCTATAGTGTCTATAGTGCTAGACTGGTCTATAGTATTAGACTGGTCTATAGTGGTCTATAGTATTAGACGGGTCTATACTATTAGACTGGTCTATAGTATTAGACTGGTATATAGTGTCTATAGTACTAGACTGGTCTATAGTATTAGACTGGTCTATAGTGTCTATAGTATTAGACTGGTCTATAGTGGTCTATAGTATTATACTGGTCTATAGTATTAGACTGGTCTATAGTGTCTATAGTACTAGACTGGTCTATAGTGTCTATAGTACTAGACTGGTCTATAGTGTCTATAGTACTAGACTGGTCTATAGTGTCTATAGTGCTAGACTGGTCTATAGTATTAGACTGGTCTATAGTGTCTATAGTACTAGACTGGTCTATAGTGTCTATAGTGCTAGACTGGTCTATAGTATTAGACTGGTCTATAGTGGTCTATAGTATTAGACTGGTCTATACTATTAGACTGGTCTATAGTATTAGACTGGTCTATAGTATTAGACTGGTCTATAGTGGTCTATAGTATTAGACTGGTCTATAGTGGTCTATAGTGGTCTATAGTATTAGACTGGTCTATAGTATTAGACTGGTCTATAGTATTAGACGGGTCTATACTATGGTCCTTCTGTAGCTCAGTTGGTAGAGCATGGCGCTTGTAACGCCAGGGTAGTGGGTTCGATCCCCGGGACCACCCATACGTAGAATGTATGCACACATGACTGTAAGTCGCTTTGGATAAAAGCGTCTGCTAAATGGCATATATTTTTTTTTTTTATATTTATATTAGACTGGTCTATAGTGCTGCACTGGTCTATAGTATTAGACTGGTCTATAGTGTCTATAGTACTAGACTGGTCTATAGTGTCTATAGTGCTAGACTGGTCTATAGTATTAGACTGGTCTATAGTGGTCTATAGTATTATACTGGTCTATAGTATTAGACTGGTCTATAGTATTAGACTGGTCTATAGTGGTCTATAGTATTAGACGGGTCTATAGTGGTCTATAGTATTAGACGGGTCTATAGTGTCTATAGTGCTAGACTGGTCTATAGTATTAGACTGGTCTATAGTGGTCTATAGTATTAGACGGGTCTATACTATTAGACTGGTCTATAGTGCTGCACTGGTCTATAGTACTAGACTGGTCTATAGTATTAGACTGGTCTATAGTATTAGACTGGTCTATACTATTAGACTGGTCTATAGTGGTCTATAGTATTAGACGGGTCTATACTATTAGACTGGTCTATAGTGGTCTATAGTATTAGACGGGTCTATACTATTAGACTGGTCTATAGTGGTCTACAGTGGTCTATAGTATTAGACTGGTCTATAGTATTAGACTGGTCTATAGTGGTCTATAGTATTAGACTGGTCTATAGTGGTCTATAGTGGTCTATAGTATTAGACTGGTCTATAGTGGTCTATAGTATTAGACGGGTCTATACTATTAGACTGGTCTATAGTGGTCTATAGTATTAGACGGGTCTATAGTATTAGACTGGTCTATAGTGCTGCACTGGTCTTATCTTCAGTTTGACCCCAGAATGTGACATCTACCCCCAAGCCAAATGTTCATTAAGGCTTATCTCTGTTGCTTGGAACAGAGCTAAGTGTATTGTGTAGTGTATTGTGTAGTGTATTGTGTAGTGTATTGTGTATTGTGTAGTGTATTGTGTATTGTGTAGTGTATTGTGTATTGTGTAGTGTATTGTGTAGTGTATTGTGTAGTGTGTAGTGTATTGTGTATTGTGTAGTGTATTGTGTAGTGTATTGTGTAGTGTGTAGTGTATTGTGTATTCATAGTTGGTTTATTCATTTTGTCTTCTGAAGGGAAACGTGTCAAATGTCAGGAGAGATCCCGCCCCCCATGTCAGGCACCTGCAGCTGCTTTCTAATTGGCCACATGTACATATTCGGAGGATATGATGACACGGGACAGACCAATCAGGTGAGCTAGCTCAACAGAAACTGTAGTTCCCCTGATATGCAACTATTTTTTCTGAGCTTATTAATCATTATTAAGGCTTCCGTTGTTAGGAGACGGTTCAGATGGGTGTCGAACTCTAGCTTCAGAGACACGTGTGTTACATTCTGAAAAGATGTGTGCTTGTAGCTTTACCGTGTCAACCTCCTGGATGGGGACTACAGATGGAAGAACGTGAAAGCTGAGAGTGGCTCTCCTCCTTCACCCAGAGATAAGCTGTGCTGCTGGGTTTTCAACAACAGGTCAGTGACATATAACATTAGAATGCAACGTCAATGCCCATTGCAGTATTGCTACAAACAGGAAGACAGTCAGTGACTGGAAGTTCAAATGACACATTTTTTAATTCTGGGAATATTCTGTAGATTCTGGCAATTAGAAGCATTCTAGCCAATGCTAGCTAGCCTTCCATTCTGTGCAGTGACTGGAAGTCTACATGTACAGAAAATATTTTGTGATTCTGTGACCTAATTTGAGAATTTTCCATTCTGTAGGGTCACCTACTTTGAGAATCTTCCATTCTGTAGGGTCACCTACTTTGAGAAGCTTCCATTCTGTAGGGTCACCTACTTTGAGAATCTTCCATTCTGTAGGGTCACCTACTTTGAGAAGCTTCCATTCTGTAGGGTCACCTACTTTGAGAAGAAGCTTCCATTCTGTAGGGTCACCTACTTTGAGAAGCTTCCATTCTGTAGGGTCACCTACTTTGAGAATCTTCCATTCTGTAGGGTCACCTACTTTGTGAATCTTCCATTCTGTAGGGTCACCTACTTTGTGAATCTTCCATTCTGTAGGGTCACCTACTTTGTGAATCTTCCATTCTGTAGGGTCACCTACTTCCATTCTGTAGACCTATCTTCCATTCTGTAGGGTCACCTACTTTGTGAATCTTCCATTCTGTAGGGTCACCTACTTTCTTCCATTCTGTAGGGTCACCTATCTTCCATTCTGTAGGGTCACCTACTTTGTAGAATTTGTGAATCTTCCATTCTGTAGGGTCACCTACTTTGTGAATCTTCCATTCTGTAGGGTCACCTACTTTGTGAATCTTCCATTCTGTAGGGTCACCTACTTTGTGAATCTTCCATTCTGTAGGGTCACCTACTTTGAGAATCTTCCATTCTGTAGGGTCACCTACTTTGTAGGGTCACCTACTTTGAATCTTCCATTCTGTAGGGTCACCTACTTTGTGAATCTTCCATTCTGTAGGGTCACCTACTTTGTGAATCTTCCATTCTGTAGGGTCACCTACTTTGTGAATCTTCCATTCTGTAGGGTCACCTACTTTGTGAATCTTCCATTCTTCCATTCTGTAGGGTCACCTACTTTGTGAATCTTCCATTCTGTAGGGTCACCTTTTGTGAATCTTCCATTCTGTAGGGTCACCTACTTTGTGAATCTTCCATTCTGTAGGGTCACCTACTTTGTGAATCTTCCATTCTGTAGGGTCACCTAATCTTCCATTCTGTAGTGAATCTTCCATTCTGTAGGGTCACCTACTTTGTGAATCTTCCATTCTGTAGGGTCACCTAATCTTTTCTGTAGGGTCACCTACTTTGTGAATCTTCCATTCTGTAGGGTCACCTACTTTGTGAATCTTCCATTCTGTAGGGTCACCTACTTTGTGAATCTTCCATTCTGTAGGGTCACCTACTTTGTGAATCTTCCATTCTGTAGGGTCACCTACTTTGTCATTCTGTAGGGTCACCTACTTTGAGAATCTTCCATTCTGTAGGGTCACCTACTTTGTGAATCTTCCATTCTGTAGGGTCACCTACTTTGTGAATCTTCCATTCTGTAGGGTCACCTGCTTTGTGAATCTTCCATTCTGTAGGGTCACCTACTTTGTGAATCTTCCATTCTGAGGGTCACCTCTTTGTGAATCTTCCATTCTGTAGGGTCACCTACTTTGTGAATCTTCCATTCTGTAGGGTCACCTACTTTGTGAATCTTCCATTCTGTAGGGTCACCTACTTTGTGAATCTTCCATTCTGTAGGGTCACCTACTTTGTGAATCTTCCATTCTGTAGGGTCACCTACTTTGTGAATCTTCCATTCTGTAGGGTCACCTACTTTGTGAATCTTCCATTCTGTAGGGTCACCTACTTTGTGAATCTTCCATTCTGTAGGGTCACCTACTTTGTGAATCTTCCATTCTGTAGGGTCACCTGCTTTGTGAATCTTCCATTCTGTAGGGTCACCTACTTTGTGAATCTTCCATTCTGTAGGGTCATTCTGTAGGGTCACCTACTTTGTGAATCTTCCATTCTGTAGGGTCACCTACTTTGTGAATCTTCCATTCTGTAGGGTCACCTACTTTGTGAATCTTCCATTCTGTAGGGTCACCTACTTTGTGAATCTTCCATTCTGTAGGGTCACCTACTTTGTGAATCTTCCATTCTGTAGGGTCACCTACTTTGTGAATCTTCCATTCTGTAGGGTCACCTACTTTGTGAATCTTCCATTCTGTAGGGTCACCTACTTTGTGAATCTTCCATTCTGTAGGGTCACCTACTTTGTGAATCTTCCATTCTGTAGGGTCACCTACTTTGTGAATCTTCCATTCTGTAGGGTCACCTACTTTGTGAATCTTCCATTCTGTAGGGTCACCTACTTTGTGAATCTTCCATTCTGTAGGGTCACCTACTTTGTGAATCTTCCATTCTGTAGGGTCACCTACTTTGTGAATCTTCCATTCTGTAGGGTCACCTACTTTGTGAATCTTCCATTCTGTAGGGTCACCTATCTTCCATTCTGTAGGGTCACCTACTTTGTGAATCTTCCATTCTGTAGGGTCAGGGAATCACTGTAGGGTCTACTTTGTGAATCTTCCATTCTGTAGGGTCACCTACTTTGTGAATCTTCCATTCTGTAGGGTCACCTACTTTGTGAATCTTCCATTCTGTATTCTGGGTCACCTACTTTTCTGTAATCTTCCATTCTGTAGGGTCACCTAATCTTTTCTGTAGGGTCACCTATCTTCCATTCTGTAGGGTCACCTACTTTGTGAATCTTCCATTCTGTAGGGTCACCTACTTTGTGAATCTTCCATTCTGTAGGGTCACCTACTTTGTGAATCTTCCATTCTGTAGGGTCACCTACTTTGTGAATCTTCCATTCTGTAGGGTCACCTACTTTGTGAATCTTCCATTCTGTAGGGTCACCTACTTTGTGAATCTTCCATTCTGTAGGGTCACCTACTTTGTGAATCTTCCATTCTGTAGGGTCACCTACTTTGTGAATCTTCCATTCTGTAGGGTCACCTACTTTGTGAATCTTCCATTCTGTAGGGTCACCTACTTTGTGAATCTTCCATTCTGTAGGGTCACCTACTTTGTGAATCTTCCATTCTGTAGGGTCACCTACTTCCATTCTGTGAATCTTCCATTCTGTAGGGTCACCTACTTTGTGAATCTTCCATTCTGTAGGGTCACCTACTTTCCATTCTGTGAATCTTCCATTCTGTAGGGTCACCTACTTTGTGAATCTTCCATTCTGTAGGGTCACCTACTTTGTGAATCTTCCATTCTGTAGGGTCACCTACTTTGTGAATCTTCCATTCTGTAGGGTCACCTACTTTGTGAATCTTCCATTCTGTAGGGTCACCTATCTTTGTGAATCTTTTCTGTGAATCTTCCATTCTGTAGGGTCACCTACTTTGTGAATCTTCCATTCTGTAGGGTCACCTACTTTGTGAATCTTCCATTCTGTAGGGTCACCTACTTTGTGAATCTTCCATTCTGTAGGGTCACCTACTTTGTGAATCTTCCATTCTGTAGGGTCACCTACTTTGTGAATCTTCCATTCTGTAGGGTCACCTACTTTGTGAATCTTCCATTCTGTAGGGTCACCTACTTTGTGAATCTTCCATTCTGTAGGGTCACCTACTTTGTGAATCTTCCATTCTGTAGGGTCACCTACTTTGTGAATCTTCCATTCTGTAGGGTCACCTACTTTGTGAATCTTCCATTCTGTAGGGTCACCCATACTTTGTGAATCTTCCATTCTGTAGGGTCACCTACTTTGTGAATCTTCCATTCTGTAGGGTCACCTACTTTGTGAATCTTCCATTCTGTAGGGTCACCTACTTTGTGAATCTTTTCTGTAGGGTCAATCTTCCATTCTGTAGGGTCACCTACTTTGTGAATCTTCCATTCTGAATTCTGTCACATTCCATTCTGTAGGGTCACCTACTTTGTGAATCTTCCATTCTGTAGGGTCACCTACTTTGTGAATCTTCCATTCTGTAGGGTCACCTACTTTGTCTTCCATTCTGTAGGGTCACCTATTTGTGAATCTTCCATTCTGTAGGGTCACCTACTTTGTGAATCTTCCATTCTGTAGGGTCACCTACTTTGTGAATCTTCCATTCTGTAGGGTCACCTACTTTGTGAATCTTCCATTCTGTAGGGTCACCTACTTTGTGAATCTTCCATTCTGTAGGGTCACCTACTTTGTGAATCTTCCATTCTGTAGGGTCACCTACTTTGTGAATCTTCCATTCTGTAGGGTCACCTACTTTGGAATCACCTACTTTTGTGAATCTTCCATTCTGTAGGGTCACCTACTTTGTGAATCTTCCATTCTGTAGGGTCACCTACTTTGTGAATCTTCCATTCTGTAGGGTCACCTACTTTGTGAATCTTCCATTCTGTAGGGTCACCTACTTTGTGAATCTTCCATTCTGTAGGGTCACCTACTTTGTTCTTCCATTCTGTAGGGTCACCTACTTTGTGAATCTTCCATTCTGTAGGGTCACCTACTTTGTGAATCTTCCATTCTGTAGGGTCACCTACTTTGTGAATCTTCCATTCTGTAGGGTCACCTACTTTGTGAATCTTCCATTCTGTAGGGTCACCTACTTTGTGAATCTTCCATTCTGTAGGGTCACCTACTTTGTGAATCTTCCATTCTGTAGGGTCACCTACTTTGTGAATCTTCCATTCTGTAGGGTCACCTACTTTGTGAATCTTCCATTCTGTCACCTACTTTGAATCTTCCATTCTGTAGGGTCACCTACTTCTTCCATTCTGTAGGGTCACCTACTTTGTGAATCTTCCATTCTGTAGGGTCACCTTTGTGAATCTTCCATTCTGTAGGGTCACCTACTTTGTGAATCTTTTCTGTAGGGTCACCTACTTTGTGAATCTTCCATTCTGTAGGGTCACCTACTTTGTGAATCTTCCATTCTGTAGGGTCACCTACTTTGTGAATCTTCCATTCTGTAGGGTCACCTACTTTGTGAATCTTCCATTCTGTAGGGTCACCTACTTTGTGAATCTTCCATTCTGTAGGGTCACCTACTTTGAATCTTCCAATCTTCCATTCTGAATCTTCCATTCTGGGTCACCTACTTTGTGAATCTTCCATTCTGTAGGGTCACCTACTTTGTGAATCTTCCATTCTGTAGGGTCACCTACTTTGTGAATCTTCCATTCTGTAGGGTCACCTACTTTGTGAATCTTCCATTCTGTAGGGTCACCTACTTTGTGAATCTTCCATTCTGTAGGGTCACCTACTTTGTGAATCTTCCATTCTGTAGGGTCACCTACTTTGTGAATCTTCCATTCTGTAGGGTCACCTACTTTGTGAATCTTCCATTCTGTAGGGTCACCTACTTTGTGAATCTTCCATTCTGTAGGGTCACCTACTTTGTGAATCTTCCATTCTGTAGGGTCACCTACTTTTCCATTCTGTAGACCTATTTGTGAATCTTCCATTCTGTAGGGTCACCTACTTTGTGAATCTTCCATTCTGTAGGGTCACCTACTTTGTGAATCTTCCATTCTGTAGGGTCACCTACTTTGTGAATCTTCCATTCTGTAGGGTCACCTACTTTGTGAATCTTCCATTCTGTAGGGTCACCTACTTTGTGAATCTTCCATTCTGTATGGTCACCTACTTTGTGAATCTTCCATTCTGTAGGGTCACCTACTTTGTGAATCTTCCATTCAAATCAAATCAAATCAAATTTATTTATATAGCCCATTCTGTAGGGTCAGCTGATATCTCAAAGTGCTTCCAGAAACTGCCTAAAACCCCAAACAGCAAACAATGCAGGTGTAAAAGCACCTGGCTTTGGAAAAACTCCATTCTAGAAAGGCCAAAACCTAGGAAGAAACCCATTCTGTAGGGTCACCTAGGAACCGGGCTATTCTGGGGTGGCCAGTCCTCTTCTGGCTGTGGTCACCTACTAGAGATTATAACAGAAAATGACCAAGATGTTCAAATGTTCATAAATGACCAGCATGGTCAAATAATTTGGCAGAACAGTTGAAACTGGAGCAGTCAGCACAGTCAGGTGGACTGGGGACACCTACTTTGTGAATCTTCCATTCTGTCAGGTAGTCCTGGGGCATCTTCCATTCTCAGGTCCTCCTAGAGAGAGAAATTCTGAAAGAGAGAATTAGAGAATCATTTGTGGGGTGGCCAGTCCTCTTCTGGCTGTGCCGGGTGGAGATTATAACAGAACGTGGCCAAGATGTTCAAATGTTCATAAATGACCAGCATGGTTGAATAATAGCAAGGCAGAACAGTTGAAACTGGAGCAGGAGCATGGCCAGGTGGACTGGGGACAGCAAGGAGTCTTCATGTCAGGTAGTCCTGGGACATGGTCCATTCTGTAGGGCCCAGGCCAGTTGAAACTGGAGCAGCAGCATGGCCAGGTGGACTGGGGACAGCAACTTTGTGAGTCATCATGTCTGTAGGTAGTCCTGGGGCATGGTTCTAGGGCTCAGGTCCTCCGAGAGAGAGAAAGAAGGAGAGAAGGAGAGAATTAGAGAACGTCACACTTAGATTTACATTCTGTAGGACACCGAATAGGACAGGAGAAGTACTCCAGATAAACAAACTGACCCTAGCCCCCTACACATAAACTACTGCAGCATAAATACTGGAGGCTGAGACAGGAGGGTCAGGAGACACTGTGGCCCCATCCGAGGACACCCCTTTGGACAGGGCCAAACAGGAAGGATATAACCCCACCCACTTTGCCAAAGCACAGCCCCCACACCACTAGAGGAAATCTACAACCACCAACTTACCATCCTGAGACAAGGCTTCCATTCTAGCCCTACAAAGATCTCCATTCTGTAGGGTACAACCCAAAGGGTGAATCTTCCATTCAGGCCGACCACAACAGTGAATCAACCCATTCAGGTGACGGTCACCCCCCCAGGGAATCTTCCATTCTGTAGAGAGTCCCAGCAAGCCAGTGACTCAGCCCCCGTAACAGGGTTAGGGCAGAGAATCCCAGTGGAAAAAGGGTCACCTACTTTGTGGCAGAGACAGCAAGGGTCACCTCGTTGCTCCAGAGCTTTCCGTTCACCTTCCATTCCTGGGCCAGACTACACTCAATCATATGACCCACTGAAGAGATGAGTCTTCAGTAAAGACTTAAAGGTTGAGACCGAGTTTGTGTCTCTGACATGGGTAGGGTCACCTTCCATAAAAATGGAGCTCTATAGGAGAAAGCCCTGCCTCCAGCTGTTTGCTTAGAAATTCTTCAATTAGGAGGCCTGCGTCTTGTGACCGTAGCGTAATCTTCCATTCTGTATGTCACCTAGGACCAAATCAGAGGGTAGGTAGGAGCAAGCCCATGTAATGCTTTGTAGGTTAGCAGTAAAACCTTGAAATCAGCCCTTGCTTTGACTGTAGGAAGCCAGTGTTCCATTCTGAGGGCTAGCACTGGAGTAATATGATCAAATTTTTTGGTTCTAGTCAGGATTCTGTAGGGTCACCGTATTTAGCACTAACTGAAGTTTATTTAGTGCTTTATCCTGGGGTCACCTACTTTGGAAAATAGAGCATTGCAGTAGTCTAACCTAGAAGTGACAAAAGCATGGATTAATTTTTCTGCATCATTTTTGGACAGAAAGTTTCTGATTTTTGCAATGTTACGTAGATGGAAAAAAGCTGTCCATTCTGAAATGGTCTTGATATGTTCTTCAAAAGAGTCAGGGTCACCTAGTAACGCCGAGGTCCTTCACAGTTTTATTTGAGACGACTGTACAACCATTAAGATTAATTGTCAGATTCAACAGAAGATCTCTTTGTTTCTTCTGGGACCTAGAACAAGCATCTCTGTTTTGTCACCTACTTTAATAGTCCAAAGTTTGCAGCCATCCACTTTGTGAATCTTCCATGTCTGAAACACATGCTTCTAGCTTTTGGTGAATCTTCCATTCGTGTTTCATTGAAATGTACAGCTGTGTGTCATCCGCATAGCAGTGAAAGTTTACATTATGTTTCAATAACATCCCCATTCTGAGGTAAAATATATGTGAAAACAATAGTGGTCCTAAAACAGAACTTCCATTCTGAGGAACACCGAAATGTACAGTTGATTTGTCAGAGGACAAACCATTCACAGCGACAAACTGATATCTTTCCATTCAGATAAGACCTAAACCAGGCCAGAACATGTCCATTCTGTAGACCAATTTGGGTTTCCAATCTCTCCAAAAGAATGTGGTGATCTTCCATGGTATCAAAAGCAGCACTAAGGTCTAGGAGCACGAGGACAGATGCAGAGCCTTCTGTCCGGTGCCATCAAAATGTCATTTACCACCTTCACAAGTGCCACCTCAGTGCTATGATGGGGTCAAAACCAGACTGAAGCATTTCCATACATTGTTTGTCTTCAGGAAGGCAGTTCCAGTTGCTGCGCAACAGCCTTCTCTAAAATCTTTGAGAGGAATGGAAGATTTGATTTAGGCCGATAGTTTTTTATATTTCCATTCTGTAGGGTCACCTACTTTGTGAATCTTCCATTCTGTAGGGTCACCTACTTTGTGAATCTTCCATTCTGTAGGGTCACCTACTTTGTGAATCTTCCATTCTGTAGGGTCACCTACTTTGTGAATCTTCCATTCTGTAGGGTCATCTACTTTGTGAATCTTCCATTCTGTAGGGTCACCTACTTTGTGAATCTTCCATTCTGTAGGGTCACCTACTTTGTGAATCTTCCATTCTGTAGGGTCACCTACTTTGAGAATCTTTCATTCTGTAGGGTCACCTACTTTGTGAATCTTCCATTCTGTAGGGTCACCTACTTTGTGAATCTTCCATTCTGTAGGGTCACCTACTTTGTGAATCTTCCATTCTGTAGGGTCACCTACTTTGTGAATCTTCCATTCTGTAGGGTCACCTACTTTGTGAATCTTCCATTCTGTAGGGTCACCTACTTTGTGAATCTTCCATTCTGTAGGGTCACCTACTTTGTGAATCTTCCATTCTGTAGGGTCACCTACTTTGTGAATCTTCCATTCTGTAGGGTCACCTACTTTGTGAATCTTCCATTCTGTAGGGTCACCTACTTTGTGAATCTTCCATTCTGTAGGGTCACCTACTTTGTGAATCTTCCATTCTGTAGGGTCACCTGCTTTGTGAATCTTCCATTCTGTAGGGTCACCTACTTTGTGAATCTTCCATTCTGTAGGGTCACCTGCTTTGTGAATCTTCCATTCTGTAGGGTCACCTACTTTGTGAATCTTCCATTCTGTAGGGTCACCTACTTTGTGAATCTTCCATTCTGTAGGGTCACCTACTTTGTGAATCTTCCATTCTGTAGGGTCACCTGCTTTGTGAATCTTCCATTCTGTAGGGTCACCTACTTTGTGAATCTTCCATTCTGTAGGGTCACCTACTTTGTGAATCTTCCATTCTGTAGGGTCACCTACTTTGTGAATCTTCCATTCTGTAGGGTCACCTACTTTGTGAATCTTCCATTCTGTAGGGTCACCTACTTTGTGAATCTTCCATTCTGTAGGGTCACCTACTTTGTGAATCTTCCATTCTGTAATCACCTACTTTGTGAATCTTCCATTCTGTAGGGTCACCTACTTTGTGAATCTTCCATTCTGTAGGGTCACCTACTTTGTGAATCTTCCATTCTGTAGGGTCACCTACTTTGTGAATCTTCCATTCTGTAGGGTCACCTACTTTGTGAATCTTCCATTCTGTAGGGTCACCTACTTTGTGAATCTTCCATTCTGTAGGGTCACCTACTTTGTGAATCTTCCATTCTGTAGGGTCACCTACTTTGTGAATCTTCCATTCTGTAGGGTCACCTACTTTGGTGGATATGGTCACAAGACACTTGATGACATCATGGATGACCAAAGCTTCATCGTGGACACGGCATCATTGGTACATTTTTGCTTTTTGTTTATGACGGCGGCCAAACGTATGAATTACAACAACCATTTTCAACGTGTTCTATTGTGTGTTTTGTAGGAGCAGAACGTTGGTTGGGGATGGAACAATGAAGTGCACGTTTTTGATACAACACTAGCCAGCTGGAGGGAACCACAGAGCTCTGTAAGACAGACACACACTGTATGATTACATCGCACTCATAACTTCACTGGGTGGAACTTAGTGAGCTTGAAATGTCGCTGATGGAGCTATCCAATCGGTACCTGTTGTATAACTCAATCCGTTCCTACATTGTCAAGCTGGTGGTCGTGTGTGTTGGTGACGTAGAGGACCCTGGTTCAAGTCCAGTCAGAGGAGAGGTAGAGGACCCTGGTTCAAGTCCAGTCAGAGGAGAGATAGAGGACCCTGGTTCAAGCCCAGTCAGAGGAGAGGTAGAGGACCCTGGTTCAAGCCCAGTCAGAGGAGAGGTAGAGGACTTTGGAGAACTAGAGGAACCTGGTTCAAGCCCATTCAGAGGAGAGGTAGAGGACTTTGGAGAACTAGAGGAACCTGGTTCAAGCCCAGTCAGAGGAGACATAGAGGACCCTGGTTCAAGCCCAGTCAGAGGAGAAGTAGAGGACCCTGGTTGAAGCCCAGTCAGAGGAGAGGTAGAGGAACCTGGTTCAAGCCCAGTCAGAGGAGAGGTAGAGGACTTTGGAGAACTAGAGGAACCTGGTTCAAGCCCATTCAGAGGAGAGGTAGAGGACTTTGGAGAACTAGAGGAACCTGGTTCAAGCCCAGTCAGAGGAGACATAGAGGACCCTGGTTCAAGCCCAGTTAGAGGAGAAGTAGAGGACCCTGGTTCAAGCCCAGTCAGAGGAGAGGTAGAGGACCCTGGTTCAAGCCCAGTCAGAGGAGAGGTAGAGGACCCTGGTTTAAGCCCAGTCAGAGGAGAGGTAGAGGACTCTGGTTCAAGCCCATTCAGAGGAGAGGTAGAGAACTTTGGAGAACTAGAGGAACCTGGTTCAAGCCCAGTCAGAGGAGAACTAGAGGAACCTTGTTCAAGCCCAGTCAGAGGAGGAGTAGTGGACCCTGGTTGAAGCCCAGTCAGAGGAGAGGTAGAGGAACCTGGTTCAAGCCCAGTCAGAGGAGAGGTAGAGGAACCTGGTTCAAGCCCAGTCAGAGGAGAAGTAGTGGACCCTGGTTCAAGCCCAGTCAGAGGAGAAGTAGAGGACCCTGGTTCAAGCCCAGTCAATGGAGAGGTAGAAGACTCTGGTTCAAGCCCAGTCAGAGGAGAGGTAGAGGACCCTGGTTCAAGCCCAGTCAGAGGAGAGGTAGAGGACCCTGGTTCAAGCCCAGTCAGAGGAGAGGTAGAGTACCCTGGTTCAAGCCCAGTCAGAGGAGAGGTAGAGGACCCTGGTTCAAGCCCAGTCAGAGGAGAGGTAGAAGACTCTGGTCCAAGCCCAGTCACAGACACGTTTAGGGAGGCAGCACTATATGCTAAGCTAGCACAATGATACTGGTTATACATGAACTAATTTGTTATTTGCACACAAACAGCCAAGCAACAATTTGTCCTTCTGTACCTGTACTGTAAGTAGCTCTTTCTGACGACAGGGTCGTGCTCCTGCCCCCAGAGCTGCCCATGCAGGTGCAACACTTGGTCATAAAGGGTATGTCTATGGGGGCAGATTACTGGTGAGTACTCTGTTGAGTTGAACTCCTCCTCACGTTTTGTATTGCATTGATGCAGAGACACGGAAAACTCTAAAACATTGCTAAGATTAATGGGATCACATTGCTTACTGTACAGTCAAGTTTAATACTAGTTTTGTTGACCTGTTTTGGGATGTTCAGTGGTTTGCCCTTCCTTCTACCCTTCTCTTTAGGAAACCACACCAAGTGACATTCATTGTCTAGATCTAGAATCATGGACATGGTCTGAAATGTAGGTATTTATATTTCACTCTTTCAAATGATCATCTTTAAAACGTTCCAGTGTTTATCATAATAACAGCTTTGGTGTGTTTAACTGTTCCTTCCAAATGTCTTCTCCAGAGTGCCAACATCCACTGTGCCAGGGGGAAGGTCGTGGCACAGCCTCACTGCAGTATCTGATAACACTTTGTTTCTATTTGGTGGACTGAATGTGGACTGCAAACCAATGAGTAAGTCATTTACCCATTTACACCCAGTAGGATGAAATCCTTAACTCAGCTGTTACTCAACAATTTGACCCACCTAGAAAACCTTCTGTTCCATGGAGTTCTTTCTTTCTTGTATCTGTTGTGTTTCTGTAGGTGATAGATGGGTTTTAGATGTTGACACAAAGACATGGAGGGAGTTTGACCATCCAAACAACAACAAACCAAGGTAGTACAGTAGCTGACAGTTTAGCATCATGATAAATCTAGTTCCTAATCTGATTAAACTGGTATGACTGGTATGACTGGTATGACTGGTATAACTGGTATGACTGGTATGACTGGTATGACTGGTATGCCTGGTATGACTGGTATGCCTGGTATGACTGGTATGACTGGTATGACTGGTATAACTGGTATGACTGGTATGACTGGTATGCCTGGTATGACTGGTATGACTGGTATGACTGGTATGACTGGTATGACTGGTATAACTGGTATGACTGGTATAACTGGTATAACTGGTATGACTGGTATGACTGGTATAACTGGTATAACTGGTATAACTGGTATGACTGGTATGACTGGTATGACTGGTATGACTGGTATGACTGGTATAACTGGTATAACTGGTACTGGTATGACTGGTAACTGGTATAACTGGTATGACTGGTATGACTGGTATGACTGGTATAACTGGTATGACTGGTATGACTGGTATAACTGGTATGACTGGTATGCCTGGTATGACTGGTATGACTGGTATGACTGGTATAACTGGTATGCCTGGTATAACTGGTATGACTGGTATAACTGGTATGACTGGTATGACTGGTATAACTGGTATGACTGGTATGACTGGTATGACTGGTATAACTGGTATAACTGGTATGACTGGTATGACTGGTATGACTGGTATAACTGGTATGACTGGTATGACTGGTATGACTGGTATGACTGGTATAACTGGTATGACTGGTATGACTGGTATGACTGGTATAACTGGTATGACTGGTATGACTGGTATAACTGGTATAACTGGTATGACTGGTACTGGTATGACTGGTATAACTGGTATGACTGGTATGACTGGTATGACTGGTATAACTGGTATGACTGGTATGACTGGTATGACTGTTATGACTGGTATAACTGGTATAACTGGTATGACTGGTATAACTGGTATGACTGGTATGACTGGTATGACTGGTATAACTGGTATGACTGGTATGACTGGTATGACTGGTATGACTGGTATGACTGATACAACTAAAGCTTCAATCAGACCATTTCCATCTCATCTGAAGTCTGTAAGTGCAGATCAAGGAGTGAAGATAAATTAGCCTAAAATGTACAATGATTAAACGGAGGGCACATTCTCTGTACTTTGATTAAATCCCCCATTTCATTGACTTTCCTCCCCTGCAGGTTGTGGCACACAGCAAGCCAAGCAAAGGACTCTGACGTCGTTGTGTTTGGGGGTAGTTGTGACTACGTCCTCCTAGTAGGAACGTATGAGAATTTGACGGTATGACGATAGCCTTCAGCCAAATCATCCCAGTAGCCCTGGTTAAATGTAGAATCACTGACACTACAACTAACTGCTTGTTTTCACATGTTTTCAGGGCCACAGCAACGATGCACTTGTTTTCCAGACCCAGCCTTATCCTCTCTTTCGGTAAACTTTCTCATAATAATCACACATTTTATTTACCTCACATGTAATGTCCATTTCATCGTCCCTTAAAGTAAAAATCAGTTGTCGAAACAATAACAAACTGTTTTCCCCTGTTTTGGTACCACTATAGTTTTGGTATGGGGCTGGAGAGGGAGAAACCACTCACATGTATAGACAGAGCTATGGATGGAAGGACTGACCATTATAGTTTTGGTATGGGGCCGGAGAGGGGAGAAACCACTCACATGTATAGACAGAGCTATGGATGGAAGGACTGACCATTATAGTTTTGGTATGGGGCCGGAGAGGGAGAAACCACTCACATGTATAGACAGAGCTATGGATGGAAGGACTGACCATTATAGTTTTGGTATGGGGCCGGAGAGGGAGAAACCACTCACATGTATAGACAGAGCTATGGATGGAAGGACTGACCATTATAGTTTTGGTATGGGGCTGGAGAGGGAGAAACCACTCACATGTATAGACAGAGCTATGGATGGAAGGACTGACCATTATAGTTTTGGTATGGGGCTTTGTATAGACAGAGCTATGGATGGAAGGACTGACCATTATAGTTTTGGTAGGGGCTGGAGAGGAGAAACCACTCACATGTATAGACAGAGCTATGGATGGAAGGACTGACCATTATAGTTTTGGTATGGGGCAAGAGGGAGAAACCACTCACATGTATAGACAGAGCTATGGATGGAAGGACTGACCATTATAGTTTTGGTATGGGGCTGGAGAGGGAGAAACCACTCACATGTATAGACAGAGCTATGGATGGAAGGACTGACCATTATAGTTTTGGTATGGGGCTGGAGAGGGAGAAACCACTCACATGTATAGACAGAGCTATGGATGGAAGGACTGACCATTATAGTTTTGGTATGGGGCTGGAGAGGGAGAAACCACTCACATGTATAGACAGAGCTATGGATGGAAGGACTGACCATTATAGTTTTGGTATGGGGCAGGAGAGGGAGAAACCACTCACATGTATAGACAGAGCTATGGATGGAAGGACTGACCATTATAGTTTTGGTATGGGGCCGGAGAGGGAGAAACCACTCACATGTATAGACAGAGCTATGGATGGAAGGACTGACCATTATAGTTTTGGTATGGGGCCATAGAGGGAGAAACCACTCACATGTATAGACAGAGCTATGGATGGAAGGACTGACCATTATAGTTTTGGTATGGGGCCGGAGAGGGAGAAACCACTCACATGTATAGACAGAGCTATGGATGGAAGGACTGACCATTATAGTTTTGGTATGGGGCCGAGGGAGAAACCACTCACATGTATAGACAGAGCTATGGATGGAAGGACTGACCACTGGAGAGGGAGAAACCACTCACATGTATAGACAGAACTATGGATGGAAGGACTGACCATTATAGTTTTGGTATGGGGCTGGAGAGGGAGAAACCACTCACATGTATAGACAGAGCTATGGATGGAAGGACTGACCATTATAGTTTTGGTATGGGGCCGGAGAGGGAGAAACCACTCACATGTATAGACAGAGCTATGGATGGACGGACTGACCATTATAGTTTTGACCATGTTCTGAGGCAAAATGGTGTTTGTTTAAATTCACTTTGTTTACAAACAAACAAACATTGGAGTTAAACCAGATTATTTACTGGGGTCTGATGGGGTCTGACAGTTGAACTCAGCTCATGAGGAAGTTGATAAGTTATAGTCTTCAAGAAGCAATGGGTACATATCATTATTTTATATGTCCAAAAAATGGATACAGCATCTGCCGATTTCCACTTTAAACATGTTGCTTTGTCTTACAGGATATGTGTGGACTGCATAGCAAAGAATGTGAATAACTTCAAGATGCTTCAAAACCAGCTTCCATCTCTGCCCCGGAAACTACTGGAAGCTGTACAGAGGAGAACATCCAGAATTATATAATACATATAGTGCATTCAGAAAGTATTCAGACACGTTTCCCCCATTTTGTTATGTTACAGCCTTAATCTAAAATGGATTAAATTGTTTTTTCCCCCTCATCAATCTACACACAATAACCCATAATGACAAAGCAAAAATAGGTTTTTAGACATTTTTGAAAATGTATAAAACATATTTTTTTGTGAAATATCACATTTCCGAAAGTATTCAGACCCTTTACTCAGTACTATGTTAAAGTAATTTTGGTAACGATTACAGTCTCGAGTCTTAATTGGGTATGACGCTACAAGCTTGGCACACCTGTATTTGGGGAGCTTCTCCCATTCCTCTCTGCAGATCCTCTCAAGCTCTGTCAGGTTGAATGGGGAACGCCTCTGCACAGCTATTTTCAGGTCTCTCCAGAGATGTTCGATCGGGTTCGATCTGGCTTGGCTACTCAAGGACATTCAGAGACTTGTCCAACAGCCACTCCTGCGTTGTCTTGGCTGTGTGCTTAGGGTCGTTGTCCTGATGGAAGGTGAACCTTCATCCCAGTCTGAGGTCCTGAGTGCTCTGGAGCATGCTTTCATCAAGGAAAGGGGCGATACCTAGTCAGTTGTACAACTGAATGCTTTCAAATTAAATGTGTCTTCCGCATTTAACCCTACCCCTCTGAATCAGAGAGGTGCGGGGAGCTACCTTAATCGACATCCACGTCATTGGCGCCCGGGAAACAGTGTGTTAACTGCCTTACTTAGAGACAGAAAGACAGTGTTACCCTCGGGTTCTCTTTGTACTTTACTCCTTTCATCTTTGCCTCGATCCTGAATAGTCTCCCAGGTTTTCTCCAGACGTGACCCTTGGCATTCAGGCCAAAGAGTTCAATCTTGGTTTCATCAGACCAGAGAATCTTGTTTCACATGGTCTTTAAGTGCCTTCTGGAAAACTCCAAGCGAGCTGTCATGTGTCTTTTACTCGGAGGAGTGGCTTCCGTCTGGCCACTCTACCATAAAGCCCTGATTGGTAGAGTGCTGCAGAGATGGTTGTCCTTCTGGAAGGTTCTCCCATCTCCACAGGGGAATTCTAGAGCTTTGTCAGATTGACCATCGGGTTCTTGGTCACCTCCCTAACCAATACCCTTTCCCCCCCGATTGCTCAGTTTGGCCGGGCGGCCAGCTCTAGGAAGGGTCTTGGTGGTTCCAGACTTCTTCCATTTAAGAATGATGGAGAGTTCTTTTTGTTTTTTTTAAATACATTTTAGAATAAGGCTGTAATGTAACATAATACTTTCCGAAGGCACTGTATAGTAAATCTAATAAAGATGATTTCACAGAGATGGTATTCAACAGTAGAGGCTGCAGTAAGGTGATAATGCAGGACTGTAGAGGCTGCAGTAAGGTGATAATGCAGAACAGTAGAGGCTGCAGTAGTGATAATGCAGGACCGTAGATGCTGCAG
>NW_025749522.1:0-24240 GCF_021184085.1 Oncorhynchus gorbuscha | reverse complement strand
CCTCATGATCTACTTCTGCCAGGTAAGCCTGCTTTGCAGTTAACATTTAATTGAGACGGTTTTGGGGGAAGTATTTCTGTCAACCCACAAGATGGTTGTCACATCAACAGGCTACACACGGAGTGGATGGGATACACGCGCAACACCCAGACAGACGGGCAATTTTTCTCAAAATTGATTGGCAAATATTGTTCGGTTTGGCTTTTTAAGTCAATAGTGGCTAAACAGGCTTGGATAATGTCATTGTTGCGTTGATTAGATAGTAGCTGGGAGCTTTTATTTATAACAATTGCAGTGGAACATGTGAAAATTGCATGTACTTTTAGAGTTGTTTGGTGAGCGACTCATATGTGGGTCACCTGTTGCGGTCCCCTGGTCTATGGTCTGCTGGGTAACGGTCTGCTGGGTAACGTGGGCTGTTACCTCTTAGGGTCCCCTGGTCTATGGTCTGCTGGGTAACGGGTCTGCCCTGGTCTATGGTAACGTGGGTCTGCTGGGTAACGGGCTGTTACCTTCTTAGGGTCCCTGGTCTATGGTCTGCTGGGTAACGGGTTGTTATGTCTCTTAGGGTCCCCTGGTCTATGGTCTGCTGGGTAACGCGGCGTTATGTCTCTTAGGTCCCTGGTCTGGTCTGCTAACGTGGGCTGTTACCTCTTAGGGTCCCCTGGTCTATGGTCTGCTGGGTAACGTGGGCTGTTATGTCTCTTAGGGTCCCCTGGTCTATGGTCTGCTGGGTAACTGGGTCTGCTGGGTAACGTGGGCTGTTATGTCTCTTAGGGTCCCCTGGTCTATGGTCTGCTGGGTAACGTGGGCTGTTACTGTCCCTCTTGGTCTGCTGGGTATGGTCTGCTGGGTAACGTGGCTGTTACCTCTTAGGGTCCCCTGGTCTATGGTCTGCTGGGTAACGGCTGTTACTCTCTCTGGGTCCCCCTGGTCTATGGTCTGCTGGGTAACGTGGGTCTGCTGGGTAACGTGGGCTGTTACGTCTCTTAGGGTCTGGACTTCCAATTTAGGAATATGACCAAACCAATGAATCCATCTATTACAACTGGAGTAAGTTACGTTGTCTGTGTTTTTAACTTGTGCCTAATTAACACGTTAGCGGAGAGAATGGAACTTGCCAAAAAGGTGACCTCCACCCCTGTGCCCGCCCCTAAGAGGAAAGGAGAAATTGTCATCATGGGCACAAACGGCCAAGTCGGAGCGGTTCAAAGGTGGAATGTTGATCTGAGCAGGAGAGTCAAACTGCCCAGGAACGCTCTGCTTCTGCCCTAGAAATAACTGTTCCCACACTCACTGTGTGTGTGTGTCCTGGGGGTCAGGTGTGTGTGTGTGTGTGTGTGTGTGTGTGTGTGTGTGTGTGCGTGCGTGTGTTTGCGTGTGTGTGTGTGTGTGAATACAGAGGTTTCTGTTTAGTTTGGTCGTATTCAGCTGGCCGGCAAAAATGTGGCTAAAATAACGTCTAGTTTGGAAACTTCATAACAGAGCTTTGATCCTGCTTTGTCTTTAGCTGACTGAAGGATTGGAGGACAGTGTGACTCATCTCCTCAGCCAAAGGAGAGCTGACTTGATAGGCTAATTCCGGGCAGACACTACACTACTTTTTTAAAATTCTAAAATTGCTGAGCCTCTCACATTAAACAACCGTTTGCTCCTGTAGTTTTTTTGTCTTGCCAACATAGTGGTGGGCAATTAAATGATGTGGCACGGATGTGTCACACACTACAAGATTCTTCACTTGACCACGAGCTGTGGCTCAAAGCCTCATAAACATTTTCAGTCACGCTTACACGCTTGCCATAAAGAGTTGAAAAATCTAGCCAATACATTTTGAATTGAATAACATTGCGTGTAAAGAGCTTGTCAGAGCTGTAGCGATTTGACATTATGGCAAGTACAAACCCATTCTAGTAGTAGTCATCGCTCCTGCTCGAGAGTACACATTCTGGGTGATGCGATACTCACTGGCTTCTTCTCTGGCAAGCTCATTGGCTATTGCTGATCACCGTCCTCAAACTTGTCGTAACACATCACACTACTGGAGCATTGCGGGTTTTGTGGTGACAAAATCAATGGTTTGAAATGATTGGGACGTCTGGGAGTGCTTAAAGACGGGATCGGGTAGCCCTCAGATTGAGTCTCTGTCCCGCTAACATTAAATGAGCGCGGTGACTGCCGCGAACCCGTGTCGGCAACGACATAGGGATGTTGTCTCTAATCTCAAAACATGTCTGGGACCGCTACATCAAGGCCCAAATCGTGTTGTGGACACCAGGTTTAACTCTGCACACAAAAATAATAAATACTAGAGTAAAACTTTACCTCAGGAAATGTTGATAGCTACTATAAACACAGTTATTATTATACTTCAATATAAACATGTATAGTTTCAATGAGACAGATTGCATTCCATCCTGTATTGTATTGCATCATCAATACCTCAGTACTATCGCTATCCACGAGGCCCAGTCAATGCCACAATGTGCTGGCCTCATTGGCTAAAGAAACCCAGCTGGTCCATTGTTTCATTGTCTCCCAGAAAGAGAAGTGAAAGAGACCACAGAGACATTGCTGTCTGCTTAATCATGACACTCTCTTAACCCCTACCAGGCTCAATACGCTTGGCTGTAGGAAGGTCTATTTAGAAAGAACTTCTCTTAACATCTTAAAGATGAGTTGGCTGTATAAAACAGTGCTCATTGACTGTGATTGAACAGGCAGACGGACTGTTGACCAGAACGTGTTAGTGGCTGTGAATTTTATGGCACTCTGTCTCCCCGTCTCCGAGGTCACAGGTGGCCATTGAAAGGGCCAGAGCAGATGATGGGGGACAGTTAGGACACCACTAGATGAGCCCTGAATGGACTTTAATTACAGACACTATATTATTCAGATAGAACGAGACAGCCCCCTAAACTTCAAAAGGAGAGGGGAGGGGTTATTTTTGGGGGGAGGAGTGATGATGAGTGACAGGATGTTAGTCCTGGGCAGTGTGCTGGATAGGGACTGGAGCTTCACACACATGAACAGCACAACCAGGTGTAGTCCACTTAGACAAACTCATGGAGGACCTTCACACACATGACAGCACAACCAGGTCAGTAGAGGACTGGAGCTTCACACATGAACAGCACAACCAGGTTAGAGGACTGTGAACAGCACAACCAGGTCAGTGGAGGAGGAGCTGATGCACAACCAGATCGTTGGAGCTTCACATACATGACAGGGGGTCCTGGAGCTTCACATACATGAACAGCACAACCAGGTCAGTGGAGTCCAACCAGGTCAGTAGCTGGAGCCTCACACACATGAACAGCACAACCAGGTCAGTAGAGGACTGGAGTGACAGCACAACCAGGTCAGTAGAGGACTGGAGAGTAGAGGACTGGAGCTTCACACACATGAACAGCACAACCAGGTCAGTGGAGGACTGGAGCTTCACACACATGAACAGCACAACCAGGTCAGTAGAGGACTGGAGCTTCACACACATGAACAGCACAACCAGGTCAGTGGAGGACTGGAGCTTCACATACATGAACAGCACAACCAGGTCCAGGTCAACCAGGTCAGAGGGACTGGAGCTTCACACACATGAACAGCACAACCAGGTCAGTAGAGGACTGGAGCTTCACATACATGAACAGCACAACCAGGTCAGTGAGAGAACAGACTGGAGCTTCACATACATGAACAGCACAACCAGGTCAGTAGAGGACTGGAGCTTCACATACATGAACAGCACAACCAGGTCAGTAGAGGACTGGAGCTTCACATACATGAACAGCACAACCAGGTCAGTGGAGGACTGGAGCTTCACATACATGAGTAGAGGACTGGAATTCAGAACAGCACAACCAGGTCAGTAGAGGACTGGAGCTTCACACATGAACAGCACAACCAGGTCAGTAGAGGACTGGAGCTTCACATACATGAACAGCACAACCAGGTCAGTAGAGGACTGTGTATTTCCTGGCGTAGTTGTATGATTCCTTTATAGAATCATTCATAATGATGTCATTTAGGAATCAGGGAAAGGACCATCTGTAGTATATCTAGGCTGTGTGAGGACATATTATGACGTGATTGTCAGACTAGAGTATTATTATGATAGCCTGAAATCCAGAACCTGTTTTGTGACTACATTCCACTCCTTGTACTCTGTGAGGAATGATGGCTAAACAGACTGGTACCCAAGCTGTTATGAGGCCGTGGCTCTAAAATGACTATTTTCAACTTGTCAGGTAAAACACGCAGTTGTTCCTCCTCTGTTGTATTGTTTGAGTGGAGGTGGATGGCACCTTGAGGCGCACAGTGTCCCCGGTGCGTTACAGCGCAGCGCCTCGTATCGGCCGGGCTAGGTTGGTCATCGAGCCAGGTGCCATGAAGCCGGCTCAGCGCATCTGGTCTCCAGTGCGTCTCCTCTGGCCGGGGTACATGGGCACCAGCCTTACGCATGTTGTTCCCGGTTCGCCAGCACAGCCCAGTGCGGGCTATTCCACCTCGCCGTACTGGCCTGGCTACAGGGAGCATTCAACCAGGTAAGGTTGGGCTGGCTCGGTGCTCAAGAGCTCCAGTGCGCATTAACGGTCCGGTCTATCCGGTGCCTCCTCCACGCACCAGCCCTCCGGTGGCAGCCCCCCGCACCAGGCTGTCTCTCCGTCTCCTTCCTACAGGTGCTCCCGCCTCTCCAGTTCTGCCATAGTCTTCCTCCTGCCTGCGGCTGTCAGAGTCTCCCGTCTGTCCTGAGCCGCCAGTCAGCCAGGAGCTGCCGGAGCCACCAGTCAGCCAGGAGCTGCCGGAGCCACCAGTCAGCCAGGAGCTGCCGGAGCCACCAGTCAGCCAGGAGCTGCCGGAATCGCCCTTCACTCCGGTGCTGCCGGAGTCTCTCGTCCGTCCGGTGCTGCCGGAGTCTATCGTCCGTCCGGTCCTGAGCTGTCCGTCCGTGCTGCCGGAGTCTATGTCCGTCCGGTGCTGCCGGAGTCTCCCGTCCGTCCGGTGCTGCCGGAGTCTCCCGTCCGTCCCGGTGCTGCCGGAGTCTCCGTCCGTCCTGTGCTGCCGGAGTCTCCGTCCGTCCTGAGCTGCCGGAGTCTCCCGTCCGTCCGGTGCTGCCGGAGTCTCCCGTCCGTCCGGTGCTGCCGGAGTCTCCCGTCCGTCCGGTGCTGCCGGAGTCTCCCGTCCGTCCGGTGCTGCCGGAGTCTATCGTCCGTCCGGTGCTGCCGGAGTCTATCGTCCGTCCGGTGCTGCCGGAATCTCCTGTCCGTCCAGTGCTTCCGGAATCTCCCGTCCATTCGGGACCCTGGGCTTGGGTCCCCAGTCCGAGGTCGGCAGCGAGGGTCACCGTTTTTAAGAGGCCACGGAGGCGGATAAAGAGGCAGAGAAAAGCTATTGTGAAGTGGGGTACACATCCCGCGGCCGTAGTCTGCACCTTTGGGAGGGGTACTGTTACATTCTGAACTTAGTTCCTTTGTTTTGTCTTTGTTTTAGTATGGTCAGGGCGTGAGTTGGGGTGGGCAGTCTGTTTTTCTATGCTGTAATTTTGCGTTTGGCCTGGTATGGTTCTCAATCAGAGGCAGGTGTGTTAGTTGTCTCTGATTTAGAATCATACTTAGGTAGCCTTTTCCCACCAGTGTTTGGTGGGTGATTGTTTTCTGTGTCTGTGTTCCACACGGAACTGTTTCGGTTTTCCTTTCTGTCTTTCTATTTGTTATTCTGTATTTTCGTGTACAGTGATTTTGTTCATTAAAACATGACGAACACGTACCACGCTGCACATTGGTCCGATCTCTCATACTCCTCGTCAGAGGAGGACCAATCCTGTTACAGGCTGTGTAGGAGGGTTGAACTGTATCTGGGTCTTTAGTACTCTGTGTGCATGTGTGATAGTGTACCACTGAGTTCAATAATTAGGTGTGTCAGTGTAGGTTATGTTAGACCTCCAATACAACAGTTCTGCATTATCTAAGTCTCCTCTAACCCTCCCCACATTCAACTTTAATCATCACAGCACTCTGTGTGTGGCTCTCTCCTACTGTTGGAAACACCTCTCCTAAACTATCCTCCCCTCCTCCTGTTCATTTCTACATCTTCCACATTCTGCTTCTCAGCCCTGCCACACACTTACACAAACACACACACACACACTTCTCCACACCAACCCTCTCACTTCCCTCACACACAACCCTTTGATACTACGAACAATTGCTGAGGAGGGAGTGTTTGTGTGTTAGCGTGCGAGCCAGTCCCTGGAGGCGTGAGGGTTCTGAGGCCTGGGGATGGGCTCTGGATGGCGGTTAGCGAGGATCCAGCTTTTCATCCCTCCCTCCCTCTCGGAGCGGCTGCGGTGATGCTAATGGTGGGTGACAGCTCACCTCTCCCTGCCATGCCTACAGTCCTCAGAGCGGACAGACCGCCCACACAGGCCCCAAGCCCCGGAAGGGGACCAACTTGCTACTACCAAGGTTACTTCATATCTTAGTCACAAGATTTTTTTAAAGATTTGTAATGTTTTTGGTGTGGGGGGGTTCTTGAGACCTTTAGTGTGTGTGTGTTTTCACCATAGCCCTCTCATCCACTTTGTACCCTGGTTCTGTATTAGTTGTTTTGCTTCGTCATCCTCTGTTTCCTGTTTCCTGACTATGGTGTGAAACCATCCCAGTGTCACATCTATTAAAGTCTTCATGTTTGGAGAGGACGGCCGTCTGACGTTCTGCGGGGACGGCCGTCTGACGTTCTGCGGGGACGGCCGTCTGACGTTCTGCGGGGACGGCCGTCTGACGTTCTGCGGGGACGGCCGTCTGACGTTCTGCGGGGACGGCCGTCTGACAGCCTGATGTTGGGAGAGACCCTGTACATTAGTGTGCTTGTGCTTGCATGAGTCTGTGCATACCAACGGTATGACCAAAGGTATTAGTCTCTGAAATGTAGCATATTTAAACTGCAATAGGTAACTTTTCGGGCGACCCGTCATTCTCATTGAAAGCAAGTCTAAGAAGCCATAAATATGTTCTATGGGCGCTATTTCAATGCTTCCCGTTCTTAAGTTTCTTTTTTGTGTCTTTTACTTTCGGTTTTGTACACCAACTTCAAACAGCTGAAAATACAATATTTTTGGTGATGTAAAATATATTTCACAGTGGTTTAGATGGTATAATGATTCTCTACGCTATACTTGCTTGTTTTTTCACATAAACAAAAATTAGGCAAACTATTAGAATGTTAGCAATTGGGAAATGGAGACATTTCTGCATAGTGCAGCTTTAAAGCATATACAGAAGAAAATACTTGCTTGGGCCAAGAAAGACGAGCAATGGACGTTAGACCGGTGGAAATCTGTCCTTTGTCTGATGAGTCCCAATTTGAGATTTTTGGTTCCAACCTCTGTGTCTTTGTGAGACGCAGAGTAGGTGAACAGATGATCTCTGCATGTGTGATTCCCACCGTGAAGCATGGAGGAGGAGGTGTGGGGTTGCTTTGCTGGTGACACTGTCTTGATTTATTTAGAATTCAAGGCACTCTTAACCAGCATGGCTACCACAGCATTCTGCAGTCATACGGTTGAGAGAATGCCAAGAGTGTGCAAAGCTGTCATCAAGGAAATGGGTGGCTACTTTGAAGAATTTGTTTAACACTTTTTTGGTTACTACATGATTCCACATGTTATTTCATAGTTTTGATGTCTTCACTATTATTCTACAATTTAGAAAATTGTAAAAATTAAGAAAAACCCTTGAATGAGTAGGTGTATCCAAACTTTTGACTGCTACTGTGTGTATATATATTAATGTATAATTACTTTAAGACATGGAAGGTCATATGTGTATTGCCAAAGCACAAGTGTAATGCAACAAAAGTAAGTGTCAAAGTTAAATCAGATTGACTCTTAGTTAGATCAGAACGACTTAGTTGTGAACCGAGATCTTTCGTGTCAGATTGTTTTCAAGGATTTTAACTCGCAGCGTCAGAAATCAGACTTCTCTCCGAGTCTCTGTCTTTGAGATCTGTGAGGCTTTGATGTCTTTTAGAGATCTCAGAGCCCAGCGTCCTTGTCTTCCACCGTGGCCTGCAAAGCTCTGAGGACATTGGAAGTTAAACAGCTTCCCTTGACACTTGGCTCTAAAACCTTTTTAAAACCACTGTCATATTCATCCCTTGTCCTCTCAGCCGTTGTCGTCACCAGAAATATAATACACAGAGAGTGAGTAGATTTGTAATGTACAAAGTTATGTTTAAATCAGTGAAGTGAGTTTCCTGTACTCCTCTGAAGACATGTCAGAGAGTGTGTGTGAATGTTCATGCATGGAAGTTTACATACAGTTATGTTGGAGTCATTAAAACTCATTTTTCAACCACTCTATAAATTAACAAACTATAGTTTTGGCAAGTCGGTTAGGACATCTACTTTGTGCATGACACAAGTCATTTTTCCAGCAATTGTTTACAGATAGATTATGTCACTTATAATTCACTGTATCACAATTCCAGTGGGTCAGAAGTTTACATACACTAAGTTGACTGTGCCTTTAAACAGCTTGGAAAATTCCAGAAAATTATGTCATGGCTTTAGAAGCTTCTGATTGATTCAAATGATGTCAATTAGCCTATTGGAGGTGTACCTGTGGATGTATTTCAAGGCCTACCTTTAAACGCAGTGCCTCTTTGTTTGACATCATGGGAAAATCTAAAGAAATCAGCCAAGCCCTCAGAAAAAATATTTTAGTCTGGTTCATCCTTGGGAGCAATTTCCAAAGGCTTGTGGGTAGCACGTTCAACTGTACAAACAATAGTACGCAAGTATAAACACCATGGGACCACGCAGCCGTCATACCGCTCAGGAAGGAAGAAGCCACTGCTCCAAAACCGGCATAAAAAGCCAGACTACTGTTTGGAACTACACATGGGGACAAAGATTGTACATTTTGGAAAAATGTCCTCTGGTCTGATGAAACAAAAATAGAACTGTTTGGCCATAATGACCATCGTTATGTTTGGAGGAAAAAGGGGCCGGCTTGCAAGCCGAAGAACACCATCCCAACCCGTGAAGCATGAGGGTGGCAGCATCATGTTGTACTATTCTGACATTTTACATTCTTAGGATCACCACTTTATTTTAACTGACCTTAGACAGGGATTTTCTACTAGGATTAAATGTCAGGAATTATGAAAAACGGAGTTTAAATGTATTTGGCTAAGGTGTATGTAAACCTCCGACTTCAACTGTATTTGCTTCTGTCTGTGTGGCTCAGAACTTTGTCTGGTGAGATTGTGTTATAAGTGTGTGAGAGAGTGGAAGGGGTCCTTGCTTGCTTGGGCGAGCGAGGAGTGGAGCACTAAAGCATGTGTAGCAGTGAATATTAGAGAAGGCTGAGTTTCAGCAAGTTTCCTGTGTGTACAGGAGGGCTCTCTGCATTTCTCTCTTCTCTCCCCTTTCTCATTCTTCTCTCTCCATCTATCATTATAGTGAGCTTTTTTAAGTTGGCCTTCTGTCCTTCGTAAGAAATTATAGTAACAGTTTGTAACAAAATGTCTGTTCTCATTTGTTGTGACTGTAGTGTCAGGTTCAGCTAAACCATAATCATTCACATCCTACATGACAAACAACAGTGCTTGGCTGGTTAGTGGAGACGAGTGCTGCTGATGTCACTGCTATGGGCATCAGAGAGGAGGGTGTGTCTAGCAGGTGCCAAAGGGGGTGTGTGCCTGGCCTTCTGCCCAAACCCCTGCAGGGTATCCAGGGATCACCCTGCCCTGGCCTCTTCTTCCTGCCCCACCCCTCACATCACACCATGAGGGGGGCGTGTTTGGGGAAACAACCTCCTCCTCACTTGCCCAACATCACCTCTCCTCTGTCTTTCCCCCTTTCTCTCTCCTCCCCTACTCACACACCCTCCACTGCAATATCTTTGTCCCTTTCTTCTCTCTACAGTATTAGAACAGAAGTTTGAGTTGTGCATGTGTCCAAGGTTAGCTTTTAGTCCTGTAAATATAGTAGCTATAGTACCTTCTCTTCTCCTCAGTAGATATACCCTCACCTCTAGTCGCTCTGGATAAGAGCGTCTGCTAAATGACTTAAATGTAAATGTAGTACCTTCTCCTCTTCTCCTCAGTAGATACACCCTCACCTCTAATACCTTCTCCTCAGTAGATACACCCTCATCTCTAGTACCTTCTACTCTCCTCTTCTCCTCAGTAGATACACCCTCACCTCTAGTCCCTTCTCCTCAGTAGATACACCCTCACCTCTAGTCCCTTCTCCTTTCCTCTTCTCCTCAGTAGATACACCCTCACCTCTAGTCCCTTCTCCTCAGTAGATACACCCTCACCTCTAGTACCTTCTACTCTCCTCTTCTCCTCAGTAGATACACCCTCACCTCTAGTCCCTTCTCCTCACAAACAACCTCTAGTCCTTCTCCTTTCCTCTTCTCCTCAGTAGATACACCCTCTCCTCTATGTCTCTTTCCTCTCCTCACAGTAGATACACCTCACCTCTAGTCCCTTCTCCTCAGTAGATAGTCCTTCTCCTTTCCTCAGTAGATACACCCTCTCCTCTAGTCCCTTCTCCTCAGTAGATACACCCTCTCCTCTAGTCCCTTCTCCTTTCCTCTTCTCCTCAGTAGATACACCCTCACCTCTAGTCCCTTCTCCTTTCCTCTTCTCCTCAGTAGATACACCCTCACCTCTAGTCCCTTCTCCTCAGTAGATACACCCTCACCTCTAGTCCCTTCTCCTTTCCTCTTCTCCTCAGTAGATACACCCTCACCTCTAGTCCCTTCTCCTCAGTAGATACACCCTCACCTCTAGTCCCTTCTCCTCAGTAGATACACCCTCACCTCTAGTCCCTTCTCCTTTCCTCTTCTCCTCAGTAGATACACCCTCTCCTCTAGTCCCTTCTCCTTTCCTCTTCTCCTCAGTAGATACACCTTCTAGTCCTTCTCCTCAAATATACCCTCTCCTCTAGTCCCTTCTCCTTTCCTCTTCTCCTCATAGATACACCCTCACCTCTAGTCAGTCCCTTCTCCTCAGTAGATACACCCTCTCCTCTAGTCCCTTCTCCTCTTCTCCTCAGTAGATACACCCTCACCTCTAGTCCCTTCTCCTCAGTAGATACACCCTCACCTCTAGTCCCTTCTCCTTTCCTCTTCTCCTCAGTAGATACACCCTCACCTCTAGTCCCTTCTCCTCAGTAGATACACCCTCACCTCTAGTCCCTTCTCCTTTCCTCTTCTCCTCAGTAGATACACCCTCTCCTCTAGTCCCTTCTCTTCCCCTCAGTAGATACACCCTCACCATTTCTCACCATTTCTGCCTTTCAATGTCATGCTGATTGGCTGACAGCCATGGTATATCGGACCGTATACCACAGGTATGACAAAACATGTATTTTTACTGCTCTAATTACGTTGGTAACCAGTTTATAATAGCAATAAGGCACCTTGGGGGTTTGTGGTATGTAGTCTTACAGCTAAGGGCTGTATCCAGGCACTCTTCATTGCGTTGTGCATAAAAAACAGCCCTAAGCCGTGGTATATTGGCCATATAACACAGACCCCCTGGCCTTATTGCTTAAATAATAGTCTGCTCCTATAGATCAAATGTGAAAGTTCTCTCTCTGAAGGGTAAAGAGCTGATTTGGCTATGAGGAAGGTGATGAAGAATCCATGCCTCATTCAACCTCATGTCATAGTTCACACTGATCTGTGGAGGAGGAGAGGTAAAGGTGAAGGGAGAGTGTGAAAATGAATAATGTAAACTCCTCTGTTGCGTCTAGGCATTAAACAGTCTGTTTCCTCCCGGACTACATCATCAGCACTCAGATTTTTATCCCAGGAAGTGATGTCATAATTAGTGCCAGGAGTTTTTCCTGAGTTTACCTTAGGTGGGCCTTGATGAGGCTTTATGAGGGGTGTGGTGTGAGAGGTGCAGAGAAAGAGGAAGTTGGAGTAAGGAGATGTGTTTTAGGGCTGATGAGAGTCTACAGGAAGCAGTCTGCAGGTCCTCTTGCTGTTTTTAAAGTCTATTCAACGACACCATTGTGGTTTGTTCTTTTAGCTGACATGGGCTGGTGGTTTGAGGTTTGGAACTGAACTCAGTCTGAAACCACAGAGGGAAGTGGAAGCCTTGGGCAGGTTCTCTCTGATCACTGGTTTATGAGGTGCGCTTCTGGGTAGATTTGTCCATAATAATTTGTCATCTATTAACTTTCATCAACTTACCATGTTAGCCTTTTTAGGCTGAAGAGCTTTGAAAGGAGATGGGTAAGCCAACAGCAGCCTGTGTCCATCTCTCTGACCCGTTTCCATTCCTCTATTCATACTACACATGAGTTGTTCTGATATCATCCACAAGACGCCAGTCAACGACATGCACCCCTTTAAGATGATCCTGTCATTATGAGTCTGAATATGCCTAATTAAGAGGCCATACGTTAGGGAAGCTGGCATTTGATTGACAGTTGATAGACACTCCCGGTTCAAGTCACCGCATTTGAAATATGTTTATCATTTTTCTCCTTCCCATTTGGCACGTTATCCACGGGTGGCGGCTCACACCTTGTTGGTATTTAAGATATAATTAACGGTATATTACCGGATCATGCCGGTGGCTGGTTCCAGGGACGTCTCGCCGCCGGTACCGATGGCGGCAAGGAGTTGTCTGCCGCCGCATCAGCGTCTGGATGAGGGAGCACAGCCGAGTCCTATCTCATTACCGTAGAAACGCCCTAACGTATCGCCAGACACACGGCTCGCCGTGATTAAGATTTGAATCTCCCCTAATTGGTATGTAAATATGTACTTGTATATCAAATCAAATGTTATTTCTCACATACAACAAATGTAGATCTTACCGTGAAATACTTACTTTCAAGCCCTTAACCAACAGTGCAGTTCAAGAAGAGTTAAGAAAATATTTACCAAATAGACAAAAGTAAAAAATTATAACATAATTAGAATAATACTAACGAGGCTATATACAGGGGGCACCGGTACCGAGTCAGTGTGGAGGGGTACATGCTAGTTGAGGTAATTTGTAGTGTACAGAAGGGAGAGGTGGGGCTGTCAATGTAAATAGTCTGGTGCGATTTGATTAATTGTTCAGCAGTCTTATGGCTTGCGGGTAGAAGCTGTTGAGGAGTCTTTTGGTCCTACACTTGGTGCTCCAGTACTGCCTGCCTTGTGGTAGCAGAGAAAACAGTCTATAACTTGGGTGACTGGAGTCTCTGACAATTATATGGGCTTTCCTCTGACACTGCCTATTATATCAGTCCTGGATGGCAGGAAGCTTGGCCCCAGTGATGTACTGGGCTGTACGCACTACCCTCTGTGTAGCACCTTACGGTCAGATGCCGAGCAGTTGCCATACCAGGCGGTGATGCAACCGGTCAGGATGCTCTCGATGGTGCAGCTGTAGAACCTTTTGAGGATCTGGGGACCCATGCCAAATCTTGGGGGAATAGGTTTTGTTGTGCCCTCTTCATTACTGTCTTGGTATGTTTGGACCATGATAGTTTGTTGGTGATGTGGATGCCAAGGAAACCCACTCAATCCGCTCCACTACAGCCCCGTCGATGTTAATGGGGGCCTGTTCAGGCCCGCCTTTTCCTGTACTCCACAATCAGCTCATTTGTCTTGCACACACTGAGGGAGAGGTTGTTGTCCTGGCACCACACTACCAGTTCTCTGACCTCCTCCCTATAGTCCGTCTCATCGTTGTCGGTGATCAGGCCTACCACTGTTGTGTCGTCAGCAAACTTAATGATGGTGTTGGAGTCGTGTTTGGCCACGCAGTCGTGGGTGAACAGGGAGTACAGGAGTGGACTAAGTACACACCCCTGAGGGGCCCCCGTGTTAAGGATCAGCGTGGCAGATGTGTTGTTGCCTACTCTTACCACCTGGGGGTGGCCGGTCAGGATGTCCAAAATCCAGTTGCAGAGGGAGGTGTTTAGTTCCAGAGTCCTTAGCTTAGTGATGAGCTTCGTGGGCACGATGGTGTTGAACGCTGAGCTGTCGTCAATGAACAGCATTCTTACATAGGTGTTCCTTTTGAAAGGGCAGTGTGGAGTGTGATTGAGATTGCGTCATCTGTGGATCTGTTTGGGCGGTATGCGAATTGGAGTGGGTCTTTGGTGTCCAGGAGGATGCTGTTCATGTGAGCCATGACCAGCCTTTCAAAGCAGTTCATGGTGCTACAGGGCGGTAATCATTTAGGCAGGTTACCTTCGTTTCCTTGTGCACATGGACTATGGTGGTCTGCTTGAAACATGTAGGTGTTACTGACTCGGTCAGGGAGAGGTTGAAAATGTCAGTGAAGACACTTGACAGTTGGTCCGCACATGCTTTGAGTACACATCCTGGTATTCTGTCTGGCCCAGCGGCTTTGTGAATGTTGACCTATTTAAGGTTTTGTTCATATCAGCTACCGAGAGCGTTATCACACAGTCATCCAGAACAGCTGGTGCTCGCGTGCATGCTTCAGTGTTGCTTGCCTCGAAGCGAGCATAAAAGGCATTTAGCTCATCTGGTAGGCTCGCGTCACTGGGCAACTCGCGTCAGAGTTTCCCTTTGTTGTCCATAATAGTTTTCAAGTCCTGCCACATCTGACGAGCGTCAGCGCCGGTGTAGTAGAATTCAATCTTAATCCTGTATTGATGCTTTGCTTGTTTGATGGTTTGTCTGAGGGTATAGCGAGATTTCTTATAAACGTCTGGATTATTCTCCTGCTCCTTGAAAGCGACAGCTCTAGCCTTTAGCTCGATGCAGAAGTTGCCTGTAATCCATGGCTTCTGGTTGGAATATGTACGTACAGTCACTGTGGGGACGACATCGTCGATGCACTTATTGATGAAGCCAGTGACAGGTGGTATACTCCTCATTACCATTGGATGAATCCTGGACCATATTCCAGTCTGTGCTAGCAAAACAGTTCTGTAGTGTAGCATCCGCGTCATCTGACCACTTCCGTGTTTAGCGAGTTACTGGTACTTCCTGCTTTAGTTTTTGCTTGTACTCAGGAATCCGGAGGATATAATTATGGTCAGATTTGCCAAATGGAGGGTGGGGGAGAGCTTTGTATGCATCTCTGTGTGGAGTAAAGGTGGTCTAGGAATTTGTTAACTCTGGGAGTGCCGCTTCTGGGTGAGCATTTTCTTCTTTGCTTATGGCCTTATATAGTTGGTTGAGAGCGGTCTTAGTGCCAGCTTCGTTCTGTTGTGGTAAATAGATGGCTATGAATATTATAGATGAGAACTCTCTTGGTAGATAGTGTGGTCTACAGCTTATCATAAGGTACTCTACCTCAAAACAAATGCTTTTTTTTCTTCTCTCTCTAGACATTAGTTCCCTGTATCTGTGTGGACTTGTATGAGTGATACATGCTTAGACAACTGAACCAGAAATGATGCCGGTTCATCCGTGGGTGTGTACTCTAATTTCTAGGATCTTACACATTCCCAGAACATTCCTTTTAATGTTTAAATGTCTTCTATGTAACCTCGCGGGTCACGCAAACCATTCCACAGAGAAGGTTAACATTGCCAGAGTGCATTGCTAACATGTTTGGCTGTGTATTTTTAATTTTTCTGACACATTCTACACAGCGGGAACTCCCTGATTAAACTGAAGTCACCTACCTGTTGTTTTTCTGTACTGCTCCATATCTCTACACGTTCTCCCGTGGAACTCTGTAGCAGGCTGAGCTCGGACATCTCCCTCCCTTTCCCCTCTTGTCTTCTAAGTTGGGTGACACCCCCCCCCCCCAGACATTTGGAACAACGCAAATAAATAATCATGAGATTTAAAAACTATAGAAACATCGAAACAAAAATATAAGACTCATAAATATAAAAAATAAGTAACAAAGACAAATAGAAACAAATTGTAGTATATAAAAGAGAAAATAATCATTACATTATTACCCTATTGCTAACAAAAAACACACAAATTAAACAAAATTGTACAAATACTAAATCACACAAATACACAAATGAAATAAGATGCTTATAAAGATGAGAACCTGATTATTGCACTTCACACAAGAAACACACAAACTAAATGTCACCACTAATTGCATTAATAATTGCATTAGTACTGTACAAAGTTAGAGGTGCGCTATTTGATAGATCCCACCACTCCCTCTACCTTGGGCTTCTAGTGGGGAGACCTGAGGTCAACCTACCCCCACTCCCCCTACCTCGGGCTTTCAGTGGGGAGACCTGAGGTCAACCTACCCCCTTCCCCTACCTCGAGCTTCCAATGGGGAGACCTGAGGTCAACCTACCCCCACATACCCTACCTCGGGCTTTCAGTGGGGAGACCTGAGGTCAACCTACCCCCCTCCCCCTACCTCGGGCTTTCAGTGGGGAGACCTGAGGTCAACCTACCCCCTTCCCCTACCTCGAGCTTCCAATGGGGAGACCTGAGGTCAACCTACCCCCACACACCCTACCTCGGGCTTCCATTGGGGAGACCTGAGGTCAACCTACCCCCTTCCCCTACCTTGAGCTTCCAATGGGGAGACCTGAGGTCAACCTACCCCCACACACCCTACCTTGGGCTTCCATTGGGGAGACCTGAGGTCAACCTACCCCCCTTCCCCTACCTCGACAGTGGGCCCTGACCCTACCCCCACACACCCTACCTCGGGCTTCCATTGGGGAGACCTGAGGTCAACCTACCCCCACACACCCTACCTCGGGCTTCCATTGGGGAGACCTGATGTCAACCTACCCCCACACACCCTACCTCGGGATTCCAGTGGGCAGACCTGAGGTCAACCTACCCCCTCCCCATCTCGTACTTGTGAGGAGCTCACAAACTAGAATCAGGGCACCCATTCCGACAAGGTTAATTGACCCACAGTCCCACATGGTGACATGATATCATTGACATGACGTGCAAATGAGTGATAGAAAACTGATCGTGCAAATGTCACCATACGGAGTATTTTACTTTTTTTGTATTTTTATTTTGCCATTTTTGCGGGGGGCAGCGGCCCCTGGGCCCATGTCGCATATGCCTAAATCCGCCACTGGGGTCTGTCTATCTGTCTCTGTGTCTGTCTTTGTATTTCATGCATGGGGATTTTCGGTCAGTGATGAGCACAGCACTGACTCCCAGGTGCCCTGATACCAACTCAAAACAGTACAGTAGACCGTAGCAGGAGTCTTGATTATGCTGACATGGCATGTCTGTGCTATTCCACCCACCCTACCATGACATAGCATAAAGGCCCTGCCCTCTTGTCCTCAATTACACCTCCATCAGCGAGGACTTCTGCCAAGCCTGTTCCTATCGGGAGCCCCAAGGCACTGCATCTCAGTGCTAGAGGCATCACTTCAGACCCTGGTTCGATTCCAGGCTGTGATTGGGAGTCTCATAGGGTGGCGCACAATTGGCCCAGCATCGTCCAAGTTAAGGTTTGGCCTGGGTAGGCTGTCATTGTAAATAATAATTTGTTCTTAACTGACGTGCCTAGTTAAGTAAAGGTTAAATAAAATAAATGAAAAATTCCATCTATCAACTACTGTGTGCTACCTGGAACTGACGGGGCAGAAAAGAGAAACGTTCCCAACCACAGTTTCCGTTAAACTGGAATCTGCCTCTGGTTAGGCTAGGTGACTTTCTCAGGTGTTGTGGGTGTAGCCCATGTTGGGATGAGCCGATAGGAGTACAATGATGTTGGCCCTACATGCTGATGTAAGGTCTGTTTCGTGTTTTTCTCCCTAGTGGTGAAGGTTAGGAATTAAGGGTGGTAAGCTGATCCCAGATCTGTGCCGAAAGGCCAACTTCTAGCGTGATGCATCCTGATGATTTGCAGGGAGCCTATCAGGAGTCATGGCCTGACACACCAGTGCTCTGCCCCGCCACATCACCTGATTGGCCAGGTGTCAAACAATAAATGATTCATATGAGAGCAGATATTAACACACACTCTCTCAAACATAAACTACCGTTCAACAGTTTGGGGTCACTAAGAAATGTCCTTGTTTTTGAAAGAAAAGCACATTTCTGCCCACTAAAATAACATCAAATTGATCAGAAATACAGTGTAGACATTGTTAATGTTGTAAATGACTACTGTAGCTGGAAACATAATTTCTTTGGAATATCTATATAGGCGTACAGAGGCCTATTTTCAGCAACCATCACTCCTGTGTACCATTGGCACGTTGTGTTAGCTAATCCAAGTTTATCATTTTCAAAAGGCTAATTGATCATTAGAAAACCCTTTTGCAATTATGTTAGCATAGCTGAAAACTGTTGTCCTGATTAAAGAAGCAATAAAACTGGCCTTCTTTAGACCAAATTAATTACTTAAAAATCATACAATGTGATTTTCTGGATTTTTGTTTTAGATTCCGTCTCTCACAGTTGAAGTGTACCTATGATAAAAATGACAGACCTCTACATGCTTTGTAACTAGGAAAACCTGCAAAATTGTCAGTGTATCAAATACTTGTTCTCCCCACTGTATATATATATACAAATCGGCCGATTAATCAGGATCGGGTTTTTTGGTCCTCCAATAATCGTTATCGGCGTTGAAAAACCATAATCGGTCGACCTCTAGTACTATTTAATGAAGCTGCCAGTTGAGGACAGTATATACAAATTATATGAGTAATGTAAGATATTTAAACATTGTTTAAAGTGACTAGTGATCCATTTAATCTAGTGGCCAGATATTGGGTCTCAATGTAGTCAGCATCCTACCTCTGAGTTAGTGAATGCTGTTTAGCAGTCGGATGGCCTTGAGATAGAAGCTGTTCTTTAGGCTCTTAGCCCAGCTTTGATGCAACTGTGGGGCCCCAGTGTTGAGGGTCAGCGAGGTGGGGACGTTGTTTCCTGCCTTCACCACCTGCGGGGCAGAACGTTCAGGACCCAATTGCACAGGGTGGGGTTGAGACCCAGGGCCTCCAGCTTAATTAGGAGCTTGGAGGGTACTATATTGTTGAGTGCTGAACTGTAGTCAATGAACAGCATTCTTACATAGGCATTCCTGTTGTCCAGATGGGATAGGGCAGTGTGATGGCTATTGCATCGTCTGTGGACTTGTTGGGGCGATATGCGAACTGAAGTGGGTCTAGGGTGGCCGGTAATGTGGAGGTGATATGACCCTTGACTAGTCTCTCAAAGCACTTCATGATGACAGAAGTGAGTGCTACGGGCGGTAGTCATTTAGTTCAGTTATCTTTGCCTTCTTGGGTACAGGGACAATTGTGGCCATCTTGAAGCATGTGGGGACAGCAGACTTGGATAGGGAGCGATTGAATATGTCTGTAAACACACCAGCCAGCTGGTCTGTGCATGCACTGAGGATGCAACTAGGGATGCTGTCTGGGCCGGCAGCCTTGCGAGGGTTAACACGTTTAAATGTCTTACGTCGGTCACGGAGAAGGAGGGGGGGCGCAGTCCTTGTTAACGGGCCGCGACGGTTACACTGTATTATCCTCAAAGCGGGCAAAGAAGGTGTTTAGTTTGTCTGGAAGTGTGATGTTGGTGTCCTTGACGTGGCTGGTTTTCTTTTTGTAGTCTGATTGTCTGTAGTCCCTGCCACATACCTCTCATGTATGAGCCGTTGAATTGCAACTCCACCTTGTCCCTGTACTGGCATTTCACTTGTTTGATTGCCTTGCGGAGGGAATAGTTACACGGTTTATATTCAGACGTATTCTCAGACCTCTTTCCATGCTTAAATGCAGTGGATTGCTCTTTCAGTTTTGCGTGAATGCTGCCATCGATCCACGGTTTCTGGTTAGGGTAGGTTTTAATAGTCACAGTGGGTACAACATCTCGTCATCATTGCTGCCGGTGTCTTGGAGCTAGAATCAGGATCATGTATACTGTGCTAATGACGACTCACAAAAAGAGCAAAGGAGAGCATTGTACAATACGGTGAACTGAGCAAACAAGGCATTTGTGGTACATGGGTGCCGCCATCTTTTTGGTAATCCGCTATTGTGATGTCATCACATGCAAATGTAATTGTATTCTTTCGATTTAGAATGGCCATGAAATAGAATGGATGTAAAGTGTTTCAAATCAACACTCTTATGTTGTAGTAGTGTCGTACATGTAGCCTGTACTTGGCAGCTAAAAGCTGAATTGCAATACACAAAACAACAACATCTTGAATTGCTTGAAAAGTATCAAACAAGCATCAAGTCTCTAGCTTCAGAGGTTGTTACTGCTTGGTTAAGGCATCTACCTGCATTGCTGGCAGCCCGAGCTGGGTGGGTGGTAGTCAAGCTGGGTGGGTGGTAGTCGAGCTGGGTGGGTGGTAGTCGAGCTGGGTGGGTGGTAGTCGAGCTGGGGGTGGTGGGTGGTGGTCAAGCTGGGTGGGTGATGGTCGAGCTGGGTGGGTGGTAGTCGAGCTGGGTGGGTGGTAGTCGAGCTGGGTGGGTGGTAGTCGAGCTGGGTGGGTGGTAGTCGAGCTGGGTGGGTGGTAGTCGAGCTGGGGTGGTGGGTGGTAGTCGAGTTGGGGTGGTGGGTGGTGGTCGAGCTGGGTGGGTGATGGTCGAGCTGGGTGGGTGATGGTCGAGCTGGGTGGGTGATGGTCGAGCTGGGTGGGTGGTAGTCAAGCTGGGTGGGTGGTAGTCGAGCTGGGTGGGTGGTGGTCGAGCTGGGTGGGTGGTGGTCGAGCTGGGGGGTGGTGGGTGGTGGTCGAGCTGGGTGGGTGATGGTCGAGCTGGGTGGGTGGTGGTCGAGCTGGGTGGGTGGTGGTCGAGCTGGGTGGGTGGTGGTCGGCAGCTGCTGGGGGGTGGTGGGTGGTGGTCGAGCTGGGGGGGTGGGGGTGGTGGTCGAGCTGGGGGGGTGTTGGGTGGTGGTCGAGCTGGGGGGTGATGGTGGGTGGGTGGTGGTCGAACTGGGGGGGTAGGGTGGTGGGTGGTGGTCGAGCTGGGTGGGTGGTGGTCGAGCTGGGTGGGTGATGGTCGAGCTGGGGGTGGTAGTCAAACTGGGTGGGTGGTAGTCGAGCTGGGTGGGTGGTAGTTGGGGGCGGTGGTGGGTGGTGGTCGAGCTGGGTGGGTGGTAGTCAAGCTGGGTGGGTGGTGGTCGAACTGGGTGGGTGGTAGTCGAGGCTGGGGGGTGGTGGGTGGGTGGGTCGAGCTGGGTGGGTGATAGTGGAACTGGGTGGGTGGTGGTCGAGCTGGGTGGGTGGTAGTTGGGTGGGTGGTGGTCGAGCTGGGTGGGTGGTGGTAGTTGGGTGGGTGATGTCGAGCTGGGTGGGTGGTGGTCGAGCTGGGTGGGTGGTAGTTGGGTGGGTGATAGTCGAGCTGGGTGGGTGGTGGTCGAGCTGGGTGGGTGGTGGTCGAGCTGGGTGGGTGGTGGTCGAGCTGGGTGGGTGGTGGTCGAGCTGGGTGGGTGGTAGCCGAGTTGGGTGGGTGGTGGTCGAGCTGGGTGGGTGGTGGTCGAGCTGGGTGGGTGGTGGTCGAGCTGGGTGGGTGGTGGTCGAGCTGGGACAGGGTTGGTAATCGAGCTGGGTGGGTGGTGGTGGGACTGGGTGGGTGGTGGTCGAGCTGGGTGGGTGGTGGTAGCTGGGGGGTGGTAGTCGAGCTGGGTGGGGCAGCCGAGGGGACAGGGTTGGTAATCGAGCTGGGTGGGTGGTGGTCGAGCTGGGTGGGTGGTAGTCGAGCTGGGTGGGTAGCAGCCGAGTTGGGACAGGGTTGGTAATCGACCTGGGTGGGTGGTGGTCGAGCTGGGTGGGTGGTAGTCGAGCTGGGTGGGTGGTGGTCGAGCTGGGGGGGTGGTAGTCGAGCTGGGTGGGTAGCAGCCGAGTTGGGACAGGGTTGGTAGTCGAGCTGAGTGGGTAGCAGCCGAGTTGGGACAGTGTTGGTAGTCGAGCTGAGTGGGTAGCAGCCGAGTTGGGACAGGGCTGGTAATCGAGCTGGGTGGGTGGTGGTCGAGCTGGGTGGGTGGTGGTCGAGCTGGGGGGGTGGTAGTCGAGCTGGGGGGGTGGTAGTCGAGCTGGGTGGGTAGCAGCCGAGTTGGGACAGGGTTGGTAATTGCGGTGATGGAGTTGTCTCGCTGGAGTTGTCCTCAGATGTTGTTCTCAGCCCACTGTAGCCACTGAACAAATAATCCACTAGTGACGTGTAGCACCCACTTGAGTGATGTTTTCTGCTGGCAATACGGGCGCTAAAAGCTCCCCACACATCATTCAGATTACTAGTCATCTTCACAGTGAGGCAGCCCTCTGCCAGCTCAGCACTGCAGTCCTCTCACGCTCTGAGTGGTGAAACAAGAATCTGGCTAGCTAAGCAAACCAAACAAATTGAGCTGCCGTCATTTCTGCAGTTCCTATGCGCAAGACAGGTAGATATATTGGATCGAAATTAAATTAGTTATCAAAAACAAAAAGCACCTAAAATCAACTAATTATGTGGAATATCTACAGGAGCTCTCAGCCTATGCTGCCAATACGGCCTCATGAGACTTATCAACCACACCTTCTAAATTGACACATTCAAATCAAATCAAACTGTATTTGTAACATGCGCTGAATAGATAGAGTGTAGACCTTACCGTGAAATGCTTACTTACAAGCCCTTAATCAACAGTGCAGTTCAAGAAGAGTTAAGAAAATATTTACCAAATTAACTAAAGTTTTTTTTTTAAAGCAACAAAATAACGAGGCTATATACAGGGGGTACCGAGTCAGTGTGCAGGGGTACAGGTTAGTTGAGGTAACTTGTACATGTAGGTAGGGGTGAAGTGACTGCATAGATAATAAACAGAGAGTAGCAGCGGTGTACAAAACAAATGGGGGGGTCAATGTAAATACTCTGGTGTCCTTTTGATTAATTGTTCAGCTTTATAACTTTCCAACTGACATTCTACCACATTCCCTTTGTTTGATTGGCATCCTGTCATGTTCAAATACAGTTGAAGTCGGACGTTTACATACACGGTAGCCAAATACATTTAAACTCAGTTTTTCACAATTCCTGACATTTAATCCCAGTAAAAATGCCCTGTCTTAGGTCAGTTAGGATCACCACTTTATTTTAATGTGAAATGTCAGAATAATAGTAGAGAGTGATTTCTTTCAGCTTTCACATTCCCAGTGGGTCAGAAGTTTACATCCACTGAATTAGTATTTGGTAGCATTGCCTTTAAATTGTTTGACTTGGGTCAAATGTTTTGGGTAGCCTTCCACATGCTTCCCACAATAAGTTGGGTGAATTTTTGCCCATTCCTCCTGACAGAGCTTGGTGTAACTGAGTCAGGTTTGTAGGCCTCCTTGCTCGCACACGCTTTTTCAGTTCTGCCCACAAATGTTCTATAGGATTGAGGTCAGGGCTTTGTGATGGCCAGTATGTTGACTTTGTTGTCCTTAAGCCAATTTGCCACAACTTTGGGAAGTATGCTTGGGGTCATTGTCCATTTGGAAGACCCATTTGCGACCAAGCTTTAACTTCCTGACTGTTGTCTTGAGATGTTACTTCGATATATCTACGTAATTTTCCTCCCTCATGAAGCCATCTATTTTGTGAAGTGCACCAGTCCCTCCTGAAGCAAAGCGCCCCCACAACATGATGCTGCCACCCGCATGCTTCACGGTTGGGATGGTATTCTTCAGCTTGCAAGCCTCCCCCTTTTCCCTCCAAACATAACAATGGTCATTATAGCCAAACAGATCTATTTTTGTTTCATCAGACCAGAGGACATTTCTGCAAAAGGTACGATCTTTGTCCCCATTTGCAGTTACAAACCGTAGTCTGGCTTATTAATGGCGGTTTTGGATCAGTGGCTTCTTCCTTGCTGAGCGGCCTTTCAGGTTATGTGGATATAGATACTTTTGTACCTGTTTCCTCCAGCATCTTCACAAGGTCCTTGCTATTGTTCTGGGATTGATTTGCACTTTTCGTGCCAAAGTACGTTCATCTCTAGGAGACAGAATGCGTCTCCTTCCTGAGCTGTATGACGGCTGCATGGTCTTGGCTTATTTATTTAGATTTTCCCATGATGTCAAGCAAAGAAGCACTGAGTTTGAAGGTAGGCCTGAAATACATCCACAGGTACACCTCCAATTGACTCAAATGATGTCAATTAGCCTATCAGAAGCTTCTAAAGCCATGACATCATTTTCTGAATTTTCCAAACTGTTTAATAACTTCTTATAGCTGGGGGCAGTATTGAGTAGCTTGGATGAATAAGTTGCCCAAAGTAAACAGCCTGCTCCTCAGTCTCAGTTGCTAATATATGCTCTGGATAAGAGCGTCTGCTAAATGACTTAAATGTAAAT
>NW_025749521.1:0-24247 GCF_021184085.1 Oncorhynchus gorbuscha | reverse complement strand
GCTGTCCAACCTTATAACTGACCTGACCTGACCTCGTCCCACATTTCTCACTAATCCACAGCTGTCCAACTTTATCAGTGACCTGACCTTGTCCCACATTCCTCTCTAATCCACAGCTGTCCAAATATATCAGTGACCTGACCTTGTCCCACATTTCTCACTAATCCACAGGAATCGAACATTATCAGTGACCTGACCTCATCCCCCATTCCTCACTAATCCACCGCTGTCCAACATTATCAGTGACCTTACCTTTTCCCACATTTCTCACTAATCCACAGGAATCAAACCTTATCAGTGACCTGACCTCATCCCCCAATCCTCACTAATCCACAGGAATCAAACCTTATCAGTGACCTGACCTTGTCCCACATTCCTCACTAATCCACAGCTGTCCAACCTTATCAGTGACCTGACCTGACCTCGTCCCAAATTCCTCACTAATCCACAGCTGTCCAAATTTATCAGTGACCTGACCTTGTCCCACATTTCTCACTAATCCACAGGAATCGAACCTTATCAGTGACCTGACCTCATCCCCCATTCCTCACTAATCCTAATCTGTCCAACCTTATCAGTGACCTGACCTGACCTCGTCCCACATTTCTCACTAATCCACAGCTGTCCATCTTTATCAGTGACCTGACCTTGTCCCACATTCCTCACTAATCCACAGCTGTCCAAATTTATAACTGACCTGACCTGACCTCGTCCCACATTTCTCACTAATCCACAGCTGTCCAACTTTATCAGTGACCTGACCTTGTCCCACATTCCTCACTAATCCACAGCTGTCCAACATTATAACTGACCTGACCTGACCTCGTCCCACATGTCTCACTAATCCACAGCTGTCCAACCTTGTAACTGACCTGACCTGACCTCGTCCCACATTTCTCACTAATCCACAGCTGTCCATCTTTATCAGTGACCTGACCTTGTCCCACATTTCTCTCTAATCCACAGCTGTCCAAATATATCAGTGACCTGACCTTGTCCCACATTTCTCACTAATCCACAGGAATCAAACCTTATCAGTGACCTGACCTCATCCCCCAATCCTCACTAATCCACAGGAATCAAACCTAATCAGTGACCCGACCTTGTCCCACATTTCTCACTAATCCACAGGAATCGAACCTTATCAGTGACCTGACCTCATCCCCCAGTCCTCACTAATCCACAGCTGTCCAACCGTATCATTGACCTGACCTGATCTCGTCCCAAATTCCTCACTAATCGTCCAACATTATCCGTAACCTGACCTTGTCCCACATTCCTCTCTAATCCACAGCTGTCCAACCTTATAACTGACCTGACCTCGTCCCACATTTCTCTCTAATCCACAGCTGTCCAACATTATCAGTGACCTGACCTCAGCTCACCACTAATTCACAGGAATCACTAATGACCTGACCTCATCCCCATTCCTCACAACCACAGCTGTCCAAACTTATAGTGACCTTACCTGACCTCGGCTCACATTTCTCACTAATCCACAGCTGTCCAACCTTATCAGTGACCTGACCTGATCTCGTCCCAAATTCCTCACTAGTCCACAGCTGTCCAACCTTATCAGTGACCTGACCTTGTCCCACATTTCTCACTAATCCACAGGAATCGAACCTTATCAGTGACCTGACCTCATTCCCCATTCCTCACTAATCCACAGCTGTCCAACTTTATCAGTGACCTGACCTGATCTCGTCCCAAATTCCTCACTAATTGACCGCTGTCCAACATTATCAGTCACCTGACCTCGTCCCACATTTCTCACTAATCCACAGTGACCTGACCTGATCTCGTCCCAAATTCCTCACTAGTCTACAGCTGTCCAACATTATCAGTGACCTGACCTTGTCCCACATTCCTCACTAATCCACAGCTGTCCAACCTTATAACTGACCTGACCTGACCTCGTCCCACATTTCTCACTAATCCACAGCTGTCCATCTTTATCAGTGACCTGACCTTGTCCCACATTCCTCACTAATCCACAGCTGTCCAACCTTATAACTGACCTGACCTGACCTCGTCCCAAATTCCTCACTAATCCACAGCTGTCCAAATTTATCAGTGACCTGACCTTTTCCCACATTTCTCACTAATCCACAGCTGTCCAACCTTATAACTGACCTGACCTGACCTCGTCCCACATTTCTCACTAATCCACAGCTGTCCAACCTTATAACTGACCTGACCTGACCTCGTCCCAAATTCCTCACTAATCCACAGCTGTCCAAATTTATCAGTGACCTGACCTTTCCCACATTTCTCACTAATCCACAGCTGTCCAACCTTATCAGTGACCTGACCTGACCTTGTCCCACATTTCTCACTAATCCACAGCTGTCCAAATATATCAGTGACCTGACCTTGTCCCACATTTCTCACTAATCCACAGGAATCCTTATCAGTGACCTGACCTCATTCCCCATTCCTCACTAATCCACAGCTGTCCAACATTATCAGTGACCTGACCTTTTCCCACATTTCTCACTAATCCACAGGAATCAAACCTTATCAGTGACCTGACCTCATCCCCCAATCCTCACTAATCCACAGGAATCAAACCTAATCAGTGACCCGACCTTGTCCCACATTTCTCACTAATCCACAGGAATCGAACCTTATCAGTGACCTGACCTCATCCCCCAGTCCTCACTAATCCACAGCTGTCCAACCGTATCATTGACCTGACCTGATCTCGTCCCAAATTCCTCACTAATCGACAGCTGTCCAACATTATCCGTAACCTGACCTTGTCCCACATTCCTCTCTAATCCACAGCTGTCCAACCTTATAACTGACCTGACCTCGTCCCACATTTCTCTCTAATCCACAGCTGTCCAACATTATCAGTGACCTTACCTGACCTCAGCTCACATTTCTCACTAATCCACAGGAATCGAACCTTATCAGTGACCTGACCTCATCCCCGATTCCTCACTAATCCACAGCTGTCCAACCGTATCATTGACCTGACCTGATCTCGTCCCAAATTCCTCACTAATCCACAGCTGTCCAACATTATCAGTGACCTGACCTTGTCCCACATTCCTCTCTAATCCACAGCTGTCCAACCTTATAACTGACCTGACCTCGTCCCACATTTCTCTCTAATCCACAGCTGTCCAACATTATAAGTGACCTTACCTGACCTCGGCTCACATTTCTCACTAATCCACAGCTGTCCAACCTTATCAGTGACCTGACCTGATCTCGTCCCAAATTCCTCACTAGTCCACAGCTGTCCAACCTTATCAGTGACCTGACCTTGTCCCACATTTCTCACTAATCCACAGGAATCGAACCTTATCAGTGACCTGACCTCATTCCCCATTCCTCACTAATCCACAGCTGTCCAACTTTATCAGTGACCTGACCTGATCTCGTCCCAAATTCCTCACTAATTGACCGCTGTCCAACATTATCAGTCACCTGACCTCGTCCCACATTTCTCACTAATCCACAGGAATCGAACCTTATCAGTGACCTGACCTGATCTCGTCCCAAATTCCTCACTAGTCTACAGCTGTCCAACATTATCAGTGACCTGACCTTGTCCCACATTCCTCACTAATCCACAGCTGTCCAACCTTATAACTGACCTGACCTGACCTCGTCCCACATTTCTCACTAATCCACAGCTGTCCATCTTTATCAGTGACCTGACCTTGTCCCACATTCCTCACTAATCCACAGCTGTCCAACCTTATAACTGACCTGACCTGACCTCGTCCCAAATTCCTCACTAATCCACAGCTGTCCAAATTTATCAGTGACCTGACCTTGTCCCACATTTCTCACTAATCCACAGGAATCGAACCTTATCAGTGACCTGACCTCACCCCCCATTCCTCACTAATACACAGCTGTCCAACATTATCAGTGACCTGACCTTGTCCCATTTCCTCTCTAATCCACAACTGTCCAACCTTATAACTGACCTGACCTCGTCCCACATTTCTCTCTAATCCACAGTTGTCCAACATTATCAGTGACCTTACCTGACCTCAGCTCACATTTCTCACTAATCCACAGCTGTCCAACCTTATTAGTGACCTGACCTTGTCCCACATTCCTCTCTAATCCACAGCTGTCCAACCTTATAACTGACCTGACCTCATCCCCGATTCCTCACTAATCCACAGCTGTCCAAATTTATCAGTGACCTGACCTGACCTCGCCCACATTTCTCACTAATCCACAGCTGTCCATCTTTATCAGTGACCTGACCTTGTCCCACATTCCTCACTAATCCACAGCTGTCCAAACTTATAACTGACCTGACCTGACCTCGTCCCACATTTCTCACTAATCCACAGCTGTCCATCTTTATCAGTGACCTGACCTTGTCCCACATTCTCACTAATCCACAGCTGTCCAACCTTATAACTGACCTGACCTGTCCCCCATTCCTCACTAATCCACAGCTGTCCAACCTTATCAGTGACCTGACCTGACCTTGTCCCAAATTCCTCACTAATCCACAGCTGTCCAAATTTATCTGACCTGACCTTGTCCCACATTTCTCACTAATCCACAGGAATCGAACCTTATCAGTGACCTGACCTCATCCCCCATTCCTCACTAATCCACAGCTGTCCAACATTATCAGTGACCTGACCTTGTCCCACATTTCTCACTAATCCACAGGAATCAAACCTTATCAGTGACCTGACCTCATCCCCCATTCCTCACTAATCCACAGCTGTCCAACCTTATCAGTGACCTGACCTGACCTCGTCCCAAATTCCTCACTAATCCACAGCTGTCCAAATTTATCAGTGACCTGACCTTGTCCCACATTTCTCACTAATCCACAGTCAAACCTTATCAGTGACCTGACCTTTCCCCATTCTCACTAATCCACAGGAATCGAACCTTATCAGTGACCTGACCTTGTCCCATTTCCTCACTAATCCACAGCTGTCCAACCTTATCAGTGACCTGACCTGACCTCGTCCCACATTTCTCACTAATCCACAGCTGTCCAACTTTATCAGTGACCTGACCTTGTCCCACATTCCTCACTAATCCACAGCTGTCCAACATTATAACTGACCTGACCTGACCTCGTCCCACATTCTCACTAATCCACAGCTGTCCAACCTTATCAGTGACCTGACCTGACCTCGTCCCACATTTCTCACTAATCCACAGCTGTCCATCTTTATCAGTGACCTGACCTTGTCCCACATTTCTCTCTAATCCACAGCTGTCCAAATTTATCAGTGACCTGACCTTGTCCCACATTTCTCACTAATCCACAGGAATGTGAACCTTATCAGTGACCTGACCTCATCCCCCATTCCTCACTAATCCACAGCTGTCCAACATTATCAGTGACCTGACCTTGTCCCACATTTCTCACTAATCCACAGGAATCGAACCTTATCAGTGACCTGACCTCATCCCCCATTCCTCACTAATCCACCGCTGTCCAACATTATCAGTGACCTGACCTTGTCCCACATTTCTCACTAATCCACAGGAATCGAACCTTATCAGTGACCTGACCTCATCCCCCAGTCCTCACTAATCCACAGCTGTCCAACCTTATCAGTGACCTGACCTGACCTTGTCCCAATTCCTCACTAATCCACAGCTGTCCAAATTTATCAGTGACCTGACCTTGTCCCACATTTCTCACTAATCCACAGGAATCAAACCTTATCAGTGACCTGACCTCATCCCCCATTCCTCACTAATCCACAGCTGTCCAACCTTATCAGTGACCTGACCTGACCTTGTCCCAAATTCCTCACTAATCCACAGCTGTCCAAATTTATCAGTGACCTGACCTTGTCCCACATTTCTCACTAATCCACAGGAATCAAACCTTATCAGTGACCTGACCTTCCTCACTAATCCCACATTCCCTCACTAATCCACAGCTGTCCAACTTTATCAGTGACCTGACCTTGTCCCACATTCCTCACTAATCCACAGCTGTCCAACATTATAACTGACCTGACCTGACCTCGTCCCACATGTCTCACTAATCCACAGCTGTCCAACCTTATAACTGACCTGACCTGACCTCGTCCCACATTTCTCACTAATCCACAGCTGTCCATCTTTATCAGTGACCTGACCTTGTCCCACATTTCTCTCTAATCCACAGCTGTCCAAATTTATCAGTGACCTGACCTTTCCCACATTTCTCACTAATCCACAGGAATGTCCAACCTAATCAGTGACCTGACCTCATCCCCCATTCCTCACTAATCCACCGCTGTCCAACATTATCAGTGACCTGACCTTGTCCCACATTTCTCACTAATCCACAGGAATCGAACCTTATCAGTGACCTGACCTCATCCCCCATTCCTCACTAATCCACCGCTGTCCAACATTATCAGTGACCTGACCTTGTCCCACATTTCTCACTAATCCACAGGAATCGTCCTTATCAGTGACCTGACCTCATCCCCCATTCCTCACTAATCCACAGCTGTCCAACCGTATCATTGACCTGACCTGATCTCGTCCCAAATTCTCACTAATCGACAGCTGTCCAACATTATCAGTGACCTGACCTTGTCCCACATTCCTCTCTAATCCACAGCTGTCCAACCTTATAACTGACCTGACCTGACCTCGTCCCACATTTCTCACTAATCCACAGCTGTCCAACATCTTTATCAGTGACCTGACCTTGTCCCACATTCCTCACTAATCCACAGCTGTCCAACCTTATAACTGACCTGACCTGACCTCAGTCCCACATTTCTCACTAATCCACAGCTGTCTGTGACCTGACCTTGTCCCACATTATCACTAATCCACAGCTGTCCAACTTATAACTGACCTGACCTGACCTCGTCCCACATTTCTCACTAATCCACAGCTGTCCAACCTTTATCAGTGACCTGACCTTGTCCCCATTCCTCACTAATCCACAGCTGTCCAACCTTATCAGTGACCTGACCTGACCTTGTCCCAAATTCCTCACTAATCCACAGCTGTCCAAATTTATCAGTGACCTGACCTTGTCCCACATTTCTCACTAATCCACAGGAATCGAACCTTATCAGTGACCTGACCTCATCCCCCATTCCTCACTAATCCACAGCTGTCCAACATTATCAGTGACCTGACCTTGTCCCACATTTCTCACTAATCCACAGGAATCAAACCTTATCAGTGACCTGACCTCATCCCCCAATCAGCTGTCCAACAAACCTTATCAGTGACCTGACCTTGTCCCACATTCCTCACTAATCCACAGCTGTCCAACCTTATCAGTGACCTGACCTGACCTCGTCCCAAATTCCTCACTAATCCACAGCTGTCCAAATTTATCAGTGACCTGACCTTGTCCCACATTTCTCACTAATCCACAGCTGTCCAACTTTATCAGTGACCTGACCTTGTCCCCCATTCCTCACTAATCCACAGCTGTCCAACCTTATAACCTGACCTGACCTGATCCCCCATTCCTCACTAATCCACAGCTGTCCAACCTTATCAGTGACCTGACCTGACCTCGTCCCAAATTCCTCACTAATCCACAGCTGTCCAAATTTATCAGTGACCTGACCTTGTCCCACATTTCTCACTAATCCACAGGAATCAACCTTATCAGTGACCTGACCTCATCCCCATTCCTCACTAATCCACAGCTGTCCAACCTTATCAGTGACCTGACCTGACCTGTCCCAAATTCCTCACTAATCCACAGCTGTCCAAATTTATCAGTGACCTGACCTTGTCCCACATTTCTCACTAATCCACAGCTGTCCAAACCTTATCAGTGACCTGACCTGACCTGTCCCACATTCCTCACTAATCCACAGCTGTCCAACCTTATCAGTGACCTGACCTGACCTCGTCCCAAATTCCTCACTAATCCACAGCTGTCCAAATTTATCAGTGACCTGACCTTGTCCCACATTTCTCACTAATCCACAGGAATCCAACCTTATCAGTGACCTGACCTCATCCCCATTCCTCACTAATCCACAGCTGTCCAACCTTATCAGTGACCTGACCTTGTCCCACATTCCTCACTAATCCACAGCTGTCCAACCTTATAACTGACCTGACCTGACCTTGTCCCACATTCCTCACTAATCCACAGCTGTCCAACCTTATAACTGACCTGACCTGACCTCGTCCCACATTTCTCACTAATCCACAGCTGTCCATCTTTATCAGTGACCTGACCTTGTCCCACATTCCTCACTAATCCACAGCTGTCCAACCTTATCAGTGACCTGACCTTAATCCACAGCTGTCCAAATTTATCAGTGACCTGACCTTGTCCCACATTTCTCACTAATCCACAGGAATCAAACCTTATCAGTGACCTGACCTCATCCCCCATTCCTCACTAATCCACAGCTGTCCAACCTTATCAGTGACCTGACCTGACCTTGTCCCAAATTCCTCACTAATCCACAGCTGTCCAAATTTATCAGTGACCTGACCTTGTCCCACATTTCTCACTAATCCACAGGAATCAAACCTTATCAGTGACCTGACCTCATCCCCCATTCCTCACTAATCCACAGCTGTCCAACATTATCAGTGACCTGACCTTGTCCCACATTCCTCACTAATCCACAGCTGTCCAACCTTATCAGTGACCTGACCTCATCCCACATTCCTCACTAATCCACAGCTGTCCAACATTATCAGTGACCTGACCTGTCCCACATTCCTCACTAATCCACAGCTGTCCAACCTTATTGACCTGACCTGACCTCACTTCTCAAATCCACAGCTGTCCAACCTTATCAGTGACCTGACCTGACCTCCCCAAATTCCTCACTAATCCACAGCTGTCCAACCTTATCAGTGACCTGACCTTGTCCCACATTTCTCACTAATCCACAGGAATCGATTCCTCACCCCCATTCCTCAAATCCACAGCTGTCCAACCTTATCAGTGACCTGACCTGACCTCGTCCCACATTTCTCACTAATCCACAGCTGTCCATCTTTATCAGTGACCTGACCTTGTCCCACATTCCTCACTAATCCACAGCTGTCCAAATTTATAACTGACCTGACCTGACCTCGTCCCACATTTCTCACTAATCCACAGCTGTCCAACCTGACCTTATTCCTCACTAATCCACAGCTGAACCTGACCTGACCTCGTCCCACATTCTCACTAATCCACAGCTGTCCAACTTTATCAGTGACCTGACCTTGTCCCACATTTCTCACTAATCCACAGGAATCGAACCTTATCAGTGACCTGACCTCATCCCCCATTCCTCACTAATCCACAGCTGTCCAACATTATCAGTGACCTTACCTTTTCCCACATTTCTCACTAATCCACAGGAATCAAACCTTATCAGTGACCTGACCTCATCCCCCAATTCTCACTAATCCACAGGAATCAAACCTTATCAGTGACCTGACCTTGTCCCACATTCCTCACTAATCCACAGCTGTCCAACCTTATCAGTGACCTGACCTGACCTCGTCCCAAATTCCTCACTAATCCACAGCTGTCCAAATTTATCAGTGACCTGACCTTGTCCCACATTTCTCACTAATCCACAGGAATCGAACCTTATCAGTGACCTGACCTCATCCCCCATTCCTCACTAATCCAATCTGTCCAACCTTATCAGTGACCTGACCTGACCTCGTCCCACATTTCTCACTAATCCACAGCTGTCCAACTTTATCAGTGACCTGACCTTGTCCCACATTCCTCACTAATCCACAGCTGTCCAAACTTATAACTGACCTGACCTGACCTCGTCCCACATTTCTCACTAATCCACAGCTGTCCATCTTTATCAGTGACCTGACCTTGTCCCACATTCCTCACTAATCCACAGCTGTCCAACCTTATCAGTGACCTGACCTGACCTTGTCCCAAATTCCTCACTAATCCACAGCTGTCCAAATTTATCAGTGACCTGACCTTGTCCCACATTTCTCACTAATCCACAGGAATCGAACCTTATCAGTGACCTGACCTCATCCCCCATTCCTCACTAATCCACCGCTGTCCAACATTATCAGTGACCTGACCTTGTCCCACATTTCTCACTAATCCACAGGAATCAAACCTTATCAGTGACCTGACCCAGGCCCACGTTCCTCACTAATCCACAGCTGTCCATCTTTATCAGTGACCTGACCTTGTCCCACATTCCTCACTAATCCACAGCTGTCCAACAATATAACTGACCTGACCTGACCTCGTCCCCCATTCCTCACTAATCCACAGCTGTCCAACCTTATCAGTGACCTGACCTGACCTTGTCCCAAATTCCTCACTAATCCACAGCTGTCCAAATTTATCAGTGACCTGACCTTGTCCCACATTTCTCACTAATCCACAGGAATCGAACCTTATCAGTGACCTGACCTCACCCCCCATTCCTCACTAATACACAGCTGTCCAACATTATCAGTGACCTGACCTTGTCCCACATTCCTCTCTAATCCACAACTGTCCAACCTTATAACTGACCTGACCTCGTCCCACATTTCTCTCTAATCCACAGTTGTCCAACATTATCAGTGACCTTACCTGACCTCAGCTCACATTTCTCACTAATCCACAGCTGTCCAACCTTATTAGTGACCTGACCTTGTCCCACATTCCTCTCTAATCCACAGCTGTCCAACCTTATAACTGACCTGATCTCCCCATTCCTCACTAATCCACAGCTGTCCAAATTTATCAGTGACCTTACCGACCTCGTCCTCACATTTCTCACTAATCCACAGCTGTCCATCTTTATCAGTGACCTGACCTTGTCCCACATTCCTCACTAATCCACAGCTGTCCAAATTTATAACTGACCTGACCTGACCTCGTCCCACATTTCTCACTAATCCACAGCTGTCCATCTTTATCAGTGACCTGACCTTGTCCCACATTTCTCACTAATCCACAGGAATCGAACCTTATCAGTGACCTGACCACATCCCCCATTCCTCACTAATCCACCGCTGTCCAACATTATCAGTGACCTGACCTTGTCCCACATTTCTCACTAATCCACAGGAATCAAACCTTATCAGTGACCTGACCTCATCCCCCAATCCTCACTAATCCACAGGAATCAAACCTTATCAGTGACCTGACCTTGTCCCACATTCCTCACTAATCCACAGCTGTCCAACCTTATCAGTGACCTGACCTGACCTCGTCCCAAATTCCTCACTAATCCACAGCTGTCCAAATTTATCAGTGACCTGACCTTGTCCCACATTTCTCACTAATCCACAGGAATCAAACCTTATCAGTGACCTGACCTCATCCCCCAATCCTCACTAATCCACAGCTGTCCAAATTTATCAGTGACCTGACCTTGTCCCACATTCCTCACTAATCCACAGCTGTCCAACCTTATCAGTGACCTGACCTGACCTCGTCCCAAATTCCTCACTAATCCACAGCTGTCCAAATTTATCAGTGACCTGACCTTGTCCCACATTTCTCACTAATCCACAGGAATCGAACCTTATCAGTGACCTGACCTCATCCCCCATTCCTCACTAATCCTCAGCTGTCCAACCTTATCAGTGACCTGACCTGACCTCGTCCCACATTTCTCACTAATCCACAGCTGTCCATCTTTATCAGTGACCTGACCTTGTCCCCACATTCCTCACTAATCCACAGCTGTCCAAACTTATAACTGACCTGACCTGACCTCGTCCCACATTTCTCACTAATCCACAGCTGTCCATCTTTATCAGTGACCTGACCTTGTCCCACATTCCTCACTAATCCACAGCTGTCCAACCTTATCATGACCTGACCTGACCTCCCAAATTCCTCACTAATCCACAGCTGTCCAAATTTATCAGTGACCTGACCTTGTCCCACATTTCTCACTAATCCACAGGAATCGAACCTTATCAGTGACCTGACCTCATCCCCCATTCCTTCCTCACTAATCCACAGCTGTCCAACATTATCAGTGACCTGACCTTGTCCCACATTTCTCACTAATCCACAGGAATCAAACCTTATCAGTGACCTGACCCAGGCCCACTAATCCACAGCTGTCCAACTTTATCAGTGACCTGACCTTGTCCCCACATTCCTCACTAATCCACAGCTGTCCAACAATATCAGTGACCTGACTGACCTCGTCCCCCATTCCTCACTAATCCACAGCTGTCCAACCTTATCAGTGACCTGACCTGACCTTGTCCCACTTTCTCAAATCCACAGCTGAATCAGTGACCTGACCTTGTCCCATTTCAGTGACCTGACCTGACCTCACCCCCATTCCTCACTAATACACAGCTGTCCAACATTATCAGTGACCTGACCTTGTCCCACATTCCTCACTAATCCACAACTGTCCAACCTTATAACTGACCTGACCAACCCACATTTCTCTCTAATCCACAGTTGTCCAACATTATCAGTGACCTTACCTGACCTCAGCTCACATTTCTCACTAATCCACAGCTGTCCAACCTTATCAGTGACCTGACCTTGTCCCACATTCCTCTCTAATCCACAGCTGTCCAACCTTATAACTGACCTGATCTCATCCCCGATTCCTCACTAATCCACAGCTGTCCAAATTTATCAGTGACCTCCTCGGCTCAATTTCTCACTAATCCACAGCTGTCCATCTTTATCAGTGACCTGACCTTGTCCCACATTCCTCACTAATCCACAGCTGTCCAACCTTATAACTGACCTGACCTGACCTCGTCCCACATTTCTCACTAATCCACAGCTGTCCAACCTTTTATCAGTGACCTGACCTTGTCCCACATTTCTCACTAATCCACAGGAATCGAACCTTATCAGTGACCTGACCTCATCCCCATTCCTCACTAATCCACCGCTGTCCAACATTATCAGTGACCTTACCTTTTCCCACATTTCTCACTAATCCACAGGAATCAAACCTTATCAGTGACCTGACCTCATCCCCCAATCCTCACTAATCCACAGGAATCAAACCTTATCAGTGACCCAACCTTGTCCCACATTCCTCACTAATCCACAGCTGTCCAACCTTATCAGTGACCTGACCTGACCTCGTCCCAAATTCCTCACTAATCCACAGCTGTCCAAATTTATCAGTGACCTGACCTTGTCCCACATTTCTCACTAATCCACAGGAATCGAACCTTATCAGTGACCTGACCTCATCCCCCATTCCTCACTAATCCACAATCTGTCCAACCTTATCAGTGACCTGACCTGACCTCGTCCCACATTTCTCACTAATCCACAGCTGTCCATCTTTATCAGTGACCTGACCTTGTCCCACATTCCTCACTAATCCACAGCTGTCCAAACTTATAACAGTGACCTGACCTCGTCCCACATTTCTCACTAATCCACAGCTGTCCATCTTTATCAGTGACCTGACCTTGTCCCACATTCCTCACTAATCCACAGCTGTCCAACCTTATCAGTGACCTGACCTGACCTTGTCCCAAATTCCTCACTAATCCACAGCTGTCCAAATTTATCAGTGACCTGACCTTGTCCCACATTTCTCACTAATCCACAGGAATCGAACCTTATCAGTGACCTGACCTCATCCCCCATTCCTCACTAATCCACCGCTGTCCAACATTATCAGTGACCTGACCTTGTCCCACATTTCTCACTAATCCACAGGAATCAAACCTTATCAGTGACCTGACCCAGGCCCACGTTCCTCACTAATCCACAGCTGTCCATCTTTATCAGTGACCTGACCTTGTCCCACATTCCTCACTAATCCACAGCTGTCCAACAATATAACTGACCTGATCTGACCTCGTCCCCCATTCCTCACTAATCCACAGCTGTCCAACCTTATCAGTGACCTGACCTGACCTTGTCCCAAATTCCTCACTAATCCACAGCTGTCCAAATTTATCAGTGACCTGACCTTGTCCCACATTTCTCACTAATCCACAGGAATCGAACCTTATCAGTGACCTGACCTCATCCCCCATTCCTCACTAATCCACAGCTGTCCAACATTATCAGTGACCTGACCTTGTCCCACATTCCTCACTAATCCACAGCTGTCCAACCTTATAACTGACCTGACCTCGTCCCACATTTCTCTCTAATCCACAGTTGTCCAACATTATCAGTGACCTTACCTCAGACATTTCTCACTAATCCACAGCTGTCCAACCTTATCAGTGACCTGACCTTGTCCCACATTCCTCACTAATCCACAGCTGTCCAACCTTATAACTGACCTGATCTCATCCCCGATTCCTCACTAATCCACAGCTGTCCAAATTTATCAGTGACCTTACCTGACCTCCTCACATTTCTCACTAATCCACAGCTGTCCATCTTTATCAGTGACCTGACCTTGTCCCACATTCCTCACTAATCCACAGCTGTCCAAATTTATAAGTGACCTGACCTGACCTCGTCCCACATTTCTCACTAATCCACAGCTGTCCATCTTTATCAGTGACCTGACCTTGTCCCACATTTCTCACTAATCCACAGGAATCGAACCTTATCAGTGACCTGACCTCACCCCCCATTCCTCACTAATACACAGCTGTCCAACATTATCAGTGACCTGACCTTGTCCCACATTCCTCTCTAATCCACAACTGTCCAACCTTATAACTGACCTGACCTCGTCCCACATTTCTCTCTAATCCACAGTTGTCCAACATTATCAGTGACCTTACCTGACCTCAGCTCACATTTCTCACTAATCCACAGCTGTCCAACCTTATTAGTGACCTGACCTTGTCCCACATTCCTCTCTAATCCACAGCTGTCCAACCTTATAACTGACCTGATCTCATCCCCGATTCCTCACTAATCCACAGCTGTCCAAATTTATCAGTGACCTTACCGGACCTCGGCTCACATTTCTCACTAATCCACAGCTGTCCATCTTTATCAGTGACCTGACCTTGTCCCACATTCCTCACTAATCCACAGCTGTCCAAATTTATAACTGACCTGACCTGACCTCGTCCCACATTTCTCACTAATCCACAGCTGTCCATCTTTATCAGTGACCTGACCTTGTCCCACATTTCTCACTAATCCACAGGAATCGAACCTTATCAGTGACCTGACCTCATCCCCCATTCCTCACTAATCCACCGCTGTCCAACATTATCAGTGACCTTACCTTTTCCCACATTTCTCACTAATCCACAGGAATCAAACCTTATCAGTGACCTGACCTCATCCCCCAATCCTCACTAATCCACAGGAATCAAACCTTATCAGTGACCCAACCTTGTCCCACATTCCTCACTAATCCACAGCTGTCCAACCTTATCAGTGACCTGACCTGACCTCGTCCCAAATTCCTCACTAATCCACAGCTGTCCAAATTTATCAGTGACCTGACCTTGTCCCACATTTCTCACTAATCCACAGGAATCAAACCTTATCAGTGACCTGACCTCATCCCCCAATCCTCACTAATCCACAGGAATCAAACCTTATCAGTGACCCGACCTTGTGCCACATTCCTCACTAATCCACAGCTGTCCAACCTTATCAGTGACCTGACCTGACCTCGTCCCAAATTCCTCACTAATCCACAGCTGTCCAAATTTATCAGTGACCTGACCTTGTCCCATTTCTCACTAATCCACAGGAATCAAACCTTATCAGTGACCTGACCTCATCCCCCATTCCTCACTAATCCTCAGCTGTCCAACCTTATCAGTGACCTGACCTGACCTCGTCCCACATTTCTCACTAATCCACAGCTGTCCATCTTTATCAGTGACCTGACCTTGTCCCACATTCCTCACTAATCCACAGCTGTCCAACCTTATAACTGACCTGACCTGACCTCGTCCCACATTTCTCACTAATCCACAGCTGTCCATCTTTATCAGTGACCTGACCTTGTCCCACATTCCTCACTAATCCACAGCTGTCCAACCTTATCAGTGACCTGACCTGACCTTGTCCCAAATTCCTCACTAATCCACAGCTGTCCAAATTTATCAGTGACCTGACCTTGTCCCACATTTCTCACTAATCCACAGGAATCGAACCTTATCAGTGACCTGACCTCATCCCCCATTCCTCACTAATCCACCGCTGTCCAACATTATCAGTGACCTGACCTTGTCCCACATTTCTCACTAATCCACAGGAATCAAACCTTATCAGTGACCTGACCCAGGCCCACGTTCCTCACTAATCCACAGCTGTCCATCTTTATCAGTGACCTGACCTTGTCCCACATTCCTCACTAATCCACAGCTGTCCAACAATATAACTGACCTGATCTGACCTCGTCCCCCATTCCTCACTAATCCACAGCTGTCCAACCTTATCAGTGACCTGACCTGACCTTGTCCCAAATTCCTCACTAATCCACAGCTGTCCAAATTTATCAGTGACCTGACCTTGTCCCACATTTCTCACTAATCCACAGGAATCGAACCTTATCAGTGACCTGACCTCACCCCCCATTCCTCACTAATACACAGCTGTCCAACATTATCAGTGACCTGACCTTGTCCCACATTCCTCTCTAATCCACAACTGTCCAACCTTATAACTGACCTGACCTCGTCCCACATTTCTCTCTAATCCACAGTTGTCCAACATTATCAGTGACCTTACCTGACCTCAGCTCACATTTCTCACTAATCCACAGCTGTCCAACCTTATTAGTGACCTGACCTTGTCCCACATTCCTCTCTAATCCACAGCTGTCCAACCTTATAACTGACCTGATCTCATCCCCGATTCCTCACTAATCCACAGCTGTCCAAATTTATCAGTGACCTTACCGGACCTCGGCTCACATTTCTCACTAATCCACAGCTGTCCATCTTTATCAGTGACCTGACCTTGTCCCACATTCCTCACTAATCCACAGCTGTCCAAACTTATAACTGACCTGACCTGACCTCGTCCCACATTTCTCACTAATCCACAGCTGTCCATCTTTATCAGTGACCTGACCTTGTCCCACATTTCTCACTAATCCACAGGAATCGAACCTTATCAGTGACCTGACCTCATCCCCCATTCCTCACTAATCCACCGCTGTCCAACATTATCAGTGACCTTACCTTTTCCCACATTTCTCACTAATCCACAGGAATCAAACCTTATCAGTGACCTGACCTCATCCCCCAATCCTCACTAATCCACAGGAATCAAACCTTATCAGTGACCCAACCTTGTCCCACATTCCTCACTAATCCACAGCTGTCCAACCTTATCAGTGACCTGACCTGACCTCGTCCCAAATTCCTCACTAATCCACAGCTGTCCAAATTTATCAGTGACCTGACCTTGTCCCACATTTCTCACTAATCCACAGGAATCGAACCTTATCAGTGACCTGACCTCATCCCCCATTCCTCACTAATCCTAATCTGTCCAACCTTATCAGTGACCTGACCTGACCTCGTCCCACATTTCTCACTAATCCACAGCTGTCCATCTTTATCAGTGACCTGACCTTGTCCCACATTCCTCACTAATCCACAGCTGTCCAAACTTATAACTGACCTGACCTGACCTCGTCCCACATTTCTCACTAATCCACAGCTGTCCATCTTTATCAGTGACCTGACCTTGTCCCACATTCCTCACTAATCCACAGCTGTCCAACCTTATCAGTGACCTGACCTGACCTTGTCCCAAATTCCTCACTAATCCACAGCTGTCCAAATTTATCAGTGACCTGACCTTGTCCCACATTTCTCACTAATCCACAGGAATCGAACCTTATCAGTGACCTGACCTCATCCCCCATTCCTCACTAATCCACCGCTGTCCAACATTATCAGTGACCTGACCTTGTCCCACATTTCTCACTAATCCACAGGAATCAAACCTTATCAGTGACCTGACCCAGGCCCACGTTCCTCACTAATCCACAGCTGTCCAACCTTATAACTGACCTGACCTGACCTCGTCCCACATTTCTCACTAATCCACAGCTGTCCATCTTTATCAGTGACCTGACCTTGTCCCACATTCCTCACTAATCCACAGCTGTCCAACCTTATCAGTGACCTGACCTGACCTTGTCCCAAATTCCTCACTAATCCACAGCTGTCCAAATTTATCAGTGACCTGACCTTGTCCCACATTTCTCACTAATCCACAGGAATCAAACCTTATCAGTGACCTGACCTCATCCCCCATTCCTCACTAATCCACAGCTGTCCAACCTTATCAGTGACCTGACCTGTCCCACATTCCTCACTAATCCACAACTGTCCAACATTATAACTGACCTGACCTGACCTCGTCCCACATTCTCACTAATCCACAGCTGTCCAACCTTATAACTGACCTGACCTGACCTCGTCCCACATTTCTCACTAATCCACAGCTGTTCATCTTTATCAGTGACCTGACCTTGTCCCACATTTCTCTCTAATCCACAGCTGTCCAAATTTATCAGTGACCTGACCTTGTCCCACATTTCTCACTAATCCACAGGAATCGAACCTTATCAGTGACCTGACCTCATCCCCCATTCCTCACTAATCCACCGCTGTCCAACATTATCAGTGACCTGACCTTGTCCCACATTTCTCACTAATCCACAGGAATCGAAATTTATCAGTGACCTGACCTCATCCCCCATTCCTCACTAATCCACAGCTGTCCAAACGTATCATTGACCTGACCTGATCTCGTCCCAAATTCCTCACTAATCGACAGCTGTCCAACATTATCCGTAACCTGACCTTGTCCCACATTCCTCTCTAATCCACAGCTGTCCAATCTTATAACTGACCTGACCTCGTCCCACATTTTTCTCTAATCCACAGCTGTCCAACATTATCAGTGACCTTACCTGACCTCAGCTCACATTTCTCACGAATCCACAGGAATCTAACCTTATCAGTGACCTGACCTCATCCCCGATTCCTCACTAATCCACAGCTGTCCAAACTTATCAGTGACCTTACCTGACCTCGGCTCACATTTCTCACTAATCCACAGCTGTCCAACCTTATCACGGACCTGACCCTGTCCCACATTCCTCACTAATCCACAGCTGTCCAACCTTATCAGTGACCTGACCTGACCTCGTCCCAAATTCCTCACTAATCCACAGCTGTCCAAATTTATCAGTGACCTGACCTTGTCCCACATTTCTCACGAATCCACAGGAATCGAACCTTATCAGTGACCTGACCTCATCCCCGATTCCTCACTAATCCACAGCTGTCCAAATTTATCAGTGACCTTACCTGACCTCGGCTCACATTTCTCACTAATCCACAGCTGTCCAACCTTATCACGGACCTGACCCTGTCCCACATTCCTCACTAATCCACAGCTGTCCAACCTTATCTGTGACCTGACCTGATCTCGTCCCAAATTCCTTACTAATCGACAGCTGTCCAACATTATAGGTGACCTGACCTTGTCCCACATTTCTCACTAATCCACAGGAATCGAACCTTATCAGTGACCTGACCTCATCCCCCATTCCTCACTAATCCACAGCTGTCCAACCTTATCAGTGACCTGATCTGACCTCGTCCCAAATTCCTCACTAATCCACAGCTGTCCAAATTTATCAGTGACCTGACCTTGTCCCACATTTCTCACTAATCCACAGGAATCGAACCTTATCAGTTACCTGACCTCATCCCCCATTCCTCACTAATCCACCGCTGTCCAACATTATCAGTGACCTGACCTTGTCCCACATTTCTCACTAATCCACAGGAATCAAACCTTATCAGTTACCTGACCTCATCCCCCAATCCTCACTAATCCACAGCTGTCCAACCTTATCAGTGACCTGACCTGACCTCGTCCCAAATTCCTCACTAATCCACAGCTGTCCATCTTTATCAGTGACCTGACCTTGTCCCACATTCCTCACTAATCCACAGCTGTCCAACCTTATAACTGACCTGACCTAGGCCCACGTTCCTCACTAATCCACAGCTGTCCAACCTTATCAGTGACCTGACCTAGGCCCACGTTCCTCACTAATCCACAGCTGTCCAACCTTATAACTGACCTGACCTGACCTCGTCCCACATTTCTCACTAATCCACAGCTGTCCATCTTTATCAGTGACCTGACCTTGTCCCATTCCTCACTAATCCACAGCTGAACCTGACCTGACCTGACCTCCCCCCATTCCTCACTAATCCACAGCTGTCCAACCTTATCAGTGACCTGACCTGACCTTGTCCCAAATTCCTCACTAATCCACAGCTGTCCAAATTTATCAGTGACCTGACCTTGTCCCACATTTCTCACTAATCCACAGCTGTCCAACCTTATCAGTGACCTGACCTCATCCCCCATTCCTCACTAATCCACAGCTGTCCAACATTATCAGTGACCTGACCTGATCTCGTCCCAAATTCCTCACTAATCCACAGCTGTCCAACATTATCAGTGACCTGACCTTGTCCCACATTCCTCTCTAATCCACAGCTGTCCAACCTTATAACTGACCTGACCTCGTCCCACATTTCTCACTAATCCACAGCTGTCCAACATTATCAGTGACCTTACCTGACCTCAGCTCACATTTCTCACTAATCCACAGGAATCCAACCTTATCAGTGACCTGACCTCATCCCCGATTCCTCACTAATCCACAGCTGTCCAAATTTATCAGTGACCTGACCTGACCTCGGCCACATTTCTCACTAATCCACAGCTGTCCAACCTTATCAGTGACCTGACCTTGTCCCACATTCCTCACTAATCCACAGCTGTCCAACCTTATCAGTGACCTGACCTGACCTCGTCCCAAATTCCTCACTAATCCACAGCTGTCCAACTTTATCAGTGACCTGACCTTGTCCCACATTTCTCACTAATCCACAGGTCCAACCTTATCAGTGACCTGACCTCATCCCCCATTCCTCACTAATCCACAGCTGTCCAAACTTATCAGTGACCTTACCTGACCTCGGCTCACATTTCTCACTAATCCACAGCTGTCCAACCTTATCACGGACCTGACCCTGTCCCACATTCCTCACTAATCCACAGCTGTCCAACCTTATCAGTGACCTGACCTGATCTCGTCCCAAATTCCTCACTAATCCACAGCTGTCCAACATTATAGGTGACCTGACCTGTCCCACATTTCTAATCCACAGGAATCGAACCTTATCAGTGACCTGACCTCATTTCCTCACTAATCCACAGCTGTCCAACCTTATCAGTGACCTGACTGACCTCGTCCCAAATTCCTCACTAATCCACAGCTGTCCAAATTTATCAGTGACCTGACCTTGTCCCACATTTCTCACTAATCCACAGGAATCGAACCTTATCAGTTACCTGACCTCATCCCCCATTCCTCACTAATCCACAGCTGTCCAACATTATCAGTGACCTGACCTTGTCCCACATTTCTCACTAATCCACAGGAATCAAACCTTATCAGTTACCTGACCTCATCCCCAATCCTCACTAATCCACAGCTGTCCAACCTTATCAGTGACCTGACCTGACCTCGTCCCAAATTCCTCACTAATCCACAGCTGTCCATCTTTATCAGTGACCTGACCTTGTCCCACATTCTCACTAATCCACAGCTGTCCAACCTTATAACTGACCTGACCTACCCACATTCCTCACTAATCCACAGCTGTCCAACCTTATCAGTGACCTGACCTTGTCCCACATTCCTCACTAATCCACAGCTGTCCAACCTTATAACTGACCTGACCTGACCTCGTCCCACATTTCTCACTAATCCACAGCTGTCCATCTTTATCAGTGACCTGACCTTGTCCCACATTCCTCACTAATCCACAGCTGTCCAACCTTATCAGACCTGACCTGACCTCGTCCCCATTCCTCACTAATCCACAGCTGTCCAACCTTATCAGTGACCTGACCTGACCTTGTCCCAAATTCCTCACTAATCCACAGCTGTCCAAATTTATCAGTGACCTGACCTGACCTCCTCACATTTCTCACTAATCCACAGCTGTCCAACTTTATCAGTGACCTGACCTTGTCCCACATTCCTCACTAATCCACAGCTGTCCAACCTTATAACTGACCTGACCTGACCTGACATTTCTCACTAATCCACAGCTGTCCATCTTTATCAGTGACCTGACCTTGTCCCACATTCCTCACTAATCCACAGCTGTCCAACCTTATAACTGACCTGACCTGACCTCGTCCCCCATTCCTCACTAATCCACAGCTGTCCAAACTTATCAGTGACCTGACCTGACCTCGTCCACATTTCTCACTAATCCACAGCTGTCCAACCTTATCACGTGACCTGACCCTGTCCCACATTCCTCACTAATCCACAGCTGTCCAACCTTATCAGTGACCTGACCTGATCTCGTCCCAAATTCCTCACTAATCCACAGCTGTCCAACATTATAGGTGACCTGACCTTGTCCCACATTTCTCACTAATCCACAGGAATCGAACCTTATCAGTGACCTGACCTCATCCCCCATTCCTCACTAATCCACAGCTGTCCAACCTTATCAGTGACCTGATCTGACCTCGTCCCAAATTCCTCACTAATCCACAGCTGTCCAAATTTATCAGTGACCTGACCTTGTCCCACATTTCTCACTAATCCACAGGAATCGAACCTTATCAGTGACCTGACCTCATCCCCCATTCCTCACTAATCCACCGCTGTCCAACATTATCAGTGACCTGACCTTGTCCCACATTTCTCACTAATCCACAGGAATCAAACCTTATCAGTTACCTGACCTCATCCCCCAATCCTCACTAATCCACAGCTGTCCAACCTTATCAGTGACCTGACCTGACCTCGTCCCAAATTCCTCACTAATCCACAGCTGTCCATCTTTATCAGTGACCTGACCTTGTCCCACATTCCTCACTAATCCACAGCTGTCCAACCTTATAACTGACCTGACCTAGGCCCACGTTCCTCACTAATCCACAGCTGTCCAACCTTATCAGTGACCTGACCTAGGCCCACGTTCCTCACTAATCCACAGCTGTCCAACCTTATAACTGACCTGACCTGACCTCGTCCCACATTTCTCACTAATCCACAGCTGTCCATCTTTATCAGTGACCTGACCTTGTCCCACATTCCTCACTAATCCACAGCTGTCCAACCTTATAACTGACCTGACCTGACCTCGTCCCCCATTCCTCACTAATCCACAGCTGTCCAAACTTATCAGTGACCTTACCTGACCTCGGCTCACATTTCTCACTAATCCACAGCTGTCCAACCTTATCACGGACCTGACCCTGTCCCACATTCCTCACTAATCCACAGCTGTCCAACCTTATCAGTGACCTGACCTGATCTCGTCCCAAATTCCTTACTAATCGACAGCTGTCCAACATTATAGGTGACCTGACCTTGTCCCACATTTCTCACTAATCCACAGGAATCGAACCTTATCAGTGACCTGACCTCATCCCCCATTCCTCACTAATCCACAGCTGTCCAACCTTATCAGTGACCTGATCTGACCTCGTCCCAAATTCCTCACTAATCCACAGCTGTCCAAATTTATCAGTGACCTGACCTTGTCCCACATTTCTCACTAATCCACAGGAATCGAACCTTATCAGTGACCTGACCTCATCCCCCATTCCTCACTAATCCACAGCTGTCCAACATTATCAGTGACCTGACCTTGTCCCACATTTCTCACTAATCCACAGGAATCAAACCTTATCAGTGACCTGACCTCATCCCCCAATCCTCACTAATCCACAGCTGTCCAACCTTATCAGTGACCTGACCTGACCTCATCCCAAATTCCTCACTAATCCACAGCTGTCCATCTTTATCAGTGACCTGACCTTGTCCCACATTCCTCACTAATCCACAGCTGTCCAACCTTATAACTGACCTGACCTAGGCCCACGTTCCTCACTAATCCACAGCTGTCCAACCTTATCAGTGACCTGACCTAGGCCCACGTTCCTCACTAATCCACAGCTGTCCAACCTTATAACTGACCTGACCTGACCTCGTCCCACATTTCTCACTAATCCACAGCTGTCCATCTTTATCAGTGACCTGACCTTGTCCCACATTCCTCACTAATCCACAGCTGTCCAACCTTATAACTGACCTGACCTGACCTCGTCCCCCATTCCTCACTAATCCACAGCTGTCCAACCTTATCAGTGACCTGACCTGACCTCGTCCCACATTTCTCACTAATCCACAGCTGTCCAACCGTATCATTGACCTGTCCCACATTCCTCACTAATCCACAGCTGTCCAACCTTATCAGTGACCTGATCTGACCTCGTCCCAAATTCCTCACTAATCCACAGCTGTCCAAATTTATCAGTGACCTGACCTTGTCCCACATTTCTCACTAATCCACA
>NW_025749520.1:0-17500 GCF_021184085.1 Oncorhynchus gorbuscha | reverse complement strand
AGTTACCAGGTTGGTGATGGTTACTACGGGACACAGACAGTCAGATGGGTAGTTACCAGGTTGGTGATGGTTACTACGGGACACAGCCAGTCAGATGGGTAGTTACCAGGGTGATGGTTACTACAGGACACAGCCAGTCAGATGGGTAGTTACCAGGGTGATGGTTACTACGGGACACAGCCAGTCAGATGGGTAGTTACCAGGGTGATGGTTACTACGGGACACAGCCAGTCAGATGGGTAGTTACCAGGTTGGTGATGGTTACTACAGGACACAGACAGTCAGATGGGTAGTTACCAGGGTGATGGTTACTACAGGACACAGCCAGTCAGATGGGTAGTTACCAGGTTGGTGATGGTTACTACGGGACACAGCCAGTCAGATGGGTAGTTACCAGGCTGGTGATGGTTACTACGGGACACAGCCAGTCAGATGGGTAGTTACCAGGTTGGTGGTGATGGTTACTACGGGACACAGCCAGTCAGATGGGTAGTTACCAGGTTGGTGATGGTTACTACGGGACACAGCCAGTCAGATGGGTAGTTACCAGGTTGGTGATGGTTACTACGGGACACAGACAGTCAGATGGGTAGTTACCAGGTTGGTGATGGTTACTACGGGACACAGCCAGTCAGATGGGTAGTTACCAGGGTGATGGTTACTACAGGACACAGCCAGTCAGATGGGTAGTTACCAGGGTGATGGTTACTACGGGACACAGCCAGTCAGATGGGTAGTTACCAGGGTGGTGATGGTTACTACAGGACACAGCCAGTCAGATGGGTAGTTACCAGGCTGGTGATGGTTACTACGGGACACAGCCAGTCAGATGGGTAGTTACCAGGGTGGTGATGGTTACTACAGGACACAGCCAGTCAGATGGGTAGTTACCAGGCTGGTGATGGTTACTACAGGACACAGCCAGTCAGATGGGTAGTTACCAGGGTGATGGTTACTACGGGACACAGCCAGTCAGATGGGTAGTTACCAGGGTGGTGATGGTTACTACGGGACACAGCCAGTCAGATGGGTAGTTACCAGGTTGGTGATGGTTACTACGGGACACAGCCAGTCAGATGGGTAGTTACCAGGGTGGTGATGGTTACTACGGGACACAGCCAGTCAGATGGGTAGTTACCAGGTTGGTGATGGTTACTACGGGACACAGCCAGTCAGATGGGTAGTTACCAGGGTGGTGATGGTTACTACAGGACACAGCCAGTCAGATGGGTAGTTACCAGGCTGGTGATGGTTACTACGGGACACAGCCAGTCAGATGGGTAGTTACCAGGTTGGTGATGGTTACTACAGGACACAGCCAGTCAGATGGGTAGTTACCAGGGTGATGGTTACTACAGGACACAGCCAGTCAGATGGGTAGTTACCAGGTTGGTGATGGTTACTACAGGACACAGCCAGTCAGATGGGTAGTTACCAGGGTGATGGTTACTACAGGACACAGCCAGTCAGATGGGTAGTTACCAGGTTGGTGATGGTTACTACAGGACACAGCCAGTCAGATGGGTAGTTACCAGGGTGATGGTTACTACGGGACACAGCCAGTCAGATGGGTAGTTACCAGGTTGGTGATGGTTACTACAGGACACAGCCAGTCAGATGGGTAGTTACCAGGGGGATGGTTACTACAGGACACAGCCAGTCAGATGGGTAGTTACCAGGGTGATGGTTACTACGGGACACAGCCAGTCAGATGGGTAGTTACCAGGGTGATGGTTACTACGGGACACAGCCAGTCAGATGGGTAGTTACCAGGGTGATGGTTACTACGGGACACAGCCAGTCAGATGGGTAGTTACCAGGGTGATGGTTACTACAGGACACAGCCAGTCAGATGGGTAGTGACCAGGGTGATGGTTACTACGGGACACAGCCAGTCAGATGGGTAGTTACCAGGGTGATGGTTACTACGGGACACAGCCAGTCAGATGGGTAGTTACCAGGGTGATGGTTACTACAGGACACAGCCAGTCAGATGGGTAGTTACCAGGGTGATGGTTACTACAGCACACAGCCAGTCAGATGGGTAGTTACCAGGTTGGTGATGGTTACTACAGGACACAGCCAGTCAGATGGGTAGTTACCAGGTTGGTGATGGTTACTACGGGACACAGCCAGTCAGATGGGTAGTTACCAGGTTGGTGATGGTTACTACGGGACACAGCCAGTCAGATGGGTAGTTACCAGGTTGGTGATGGTTACTACAGGACACAGCCAGTCAGATGGGTAGTTACCAGGGTGATGGTTACTACAGGACACAGCCAGTCAGATGGGTAGTTACCAGGGTGATGGTTACTACAGGACACAGCCAGTCAGATGGGTAGTTACCAGGTTGGTGATGGTTACTACAGGACACAGCCAGTCAGATGGGTAGTTACCAGGGTGATGGTTACTACAGGACACAGCCAGTCAGATGGGTAGTTACCAGGGTGATGGTTACTACGGGACACAGCCAGTCAGATGGGTAGTTACCAGGTTGGTGATGGTTACTACAGGACACAGCCAGTCAGATGGGTAGTTACCAGGGTGATGGTTACTACAGGACACAGCCAGTCAGATGGGTAGTTACCAGGGTGATGGTTACTACGGGACACAGCCAGTCAGATGGGTAGTTACCAGGTTGGTGATGGTTACTACAGGACACAGCCAGTCAGATGGGTAGTTACCAGGGTGATGGTTACTACGGGACACAGCCAGTCAGATGGGTAGTTACCAGGTTGGTGATGGTTACTACAGGACACAGCCAGTCAGATGGGTAGTGACCAGGGTGATGGTTACTACGGGACACAGCCAGTCAGATGGGTAGTTACCAGGTTGGTGATGGTTACTACGGGACACAGCCAGTCAGATGGGTAGTTACCAGGTTGGTGATGGTTACTACGGGACACAGCCAGTCAGATGGGTAGTTACCAGGTTGGTGATGGTTACTACAGGACACAGCCAGTCAGATGGGTAGTTACCAGGTTGGTGATGGTTACTACAGGACACAGCCAGTCAGATGGGTAGTTACCAGGGTGATGGTTACTACAGGACACAGCCAGTCAGATGGGTAGTTACCAGGGTGATGGTTACTACAGGACACAGCCAGTCAGATGGGTAGTTACCAGGGTGATGGTTACTACAGGACACAGCCAGTCAGATGGGTAGTTACCAGGGTGATGGTTACTACGGGACACAGCCAGTCAGATGGGTAGTTACCAGGTTGGTGATGGTTACTACGGGACACAGCCAGTCAGATGGGTAGTTACCAGGTTGGTGATGGTTACTACAGGACACAGCCAGTCAGATGGGTAGTTACCAGGGTGATGGTTACTACAGGACACAGCCAGTCAGATGGGTAGTTACCAGGGTGATGGTTACTACGGGACACAGCCAGTCAGATGGGTAGTTACCAGGTTGGTGATGGTTACTACAGGACACAGCCAGTCAGATGGGTAGTTACCAGGGTGATGGTTACTACGGGACACAGCCAGTCAGATGGGTAGTTACCAGGTTGGTGATGGTTACTACAGGACACAGCCAGTCAGATGGGTAGTGACCAGGGTGATGGTTACTACGGGACACAGCCAGTCAGATGGGTAGTTACCAGGGTGATGGTTACTACGGGACACAGCCAGTCAGATGGGTAGTTACCAGGGTGATGGTTACTACAGGACACAGCCAGTCAGATGGGTAGTGACCAGGGTGATGGTTACTACGGGACACAGCCAGTCAGATGGGTAGTTACCAGGGTGATGGTTACTACAGGACACAGCCAGTAAGATGGGTAGTTACCAGGTTGGTGATGGTTACTACAGGACACAGCCAGTCAGATGGGTAGTTACCAGGTTGGTGATGGTTACTACAGGACACAGCCAGTCAGATGGGTAGTTACCAGGTTGGTGATGGTTACTACAGGACACAGCCAGTCAGATGGGTAGTTACCAGGGTGATGGTTACTACGGGACACAGCCAGTCAGATGGGTAGTTACCAGGTTGGTGATGGTTACTACAGGACACAGCCAGTCAGATGGGTAGTTACCAGGGTGATGGTTACTATGGGACACAGCCAGTCAGATGGGTAGTTACCAGGGTGATGGTTACTACAGGACACAGCCAGTCAGATGGGTAGTTACCAGGTTGGTGATGGTTACTACGGGACACAGCCAGTCAGATGGGTAGTTACCAGGTTGGTGATGGTTACTACGGGACACAGCCAGTCAGATGGGTAGTTACCAGGGTGATGGTTACTACAGGACACAGCCAGTCTGATGGGTAGTTACCAGGTTGGTGATGGTTACTACAGGACACAGCTAGTCAGATGGGTAGTTACCAGGGTGATGGTTACTACGGGACACAGCCAGTCAGATGGGTAGTTACCAGGTTGGTGATGGTTACTACAGGACACAGCCAGTCAGATGGGTAGTTACCAGGGTGATGGTTACTACAGGACACAGCCAGTCAGATGGGTAGTTACCAGGTTGGTGATGGTTACTACGGGACACAGCCAGTCAGATGGGTAGTTACCAGGGTGATGGTTACCACAGCACACAGCCAGTCAGATGGGTAGTTACCAGGGTGATGGTTACTACAGGACACAGCCAGTCAGATGGGTAGTTACCAGGCTGGTGATGGTTACCAAAGAAACCTGCAGTAATTCTACCTGTCACATTTTAAAGCTGTAATATGTAATTCACATAGAAATGTAGTTATAGATCTGTCATTCTCATTGAAAGCAAGTCTAAGAAGCGGTAGATATGTTCTGTGTGCGCTATTTCAATGCGTCCTGTTCTGAAATTTAGTTTTTACATATTTTTCTTTCGTTTTTGTACACCAGCTTCAAACAGCTGAAAATACAATATTTTTGGTTATGGAAAATATATTTCACTGTGGTTTAGAAGGTAAAATGATTCTCTCTACATTGCTTGTTATGTCACATAAACTGAAATTAGGTGAACTATTCGAATTCCAGCAACCAGGAAATAGTGCAGCTATAGTGCATATTCTACTTAAAAAAAGAAAAGTTGTAACGTGTTGAATGCACATTGAATAAAGTTTGATTTGAGTTCTTGTAAAAAAATCAAAATCAAATTAAATGTATTTATCAGCTGATGTACAGCTATATATCTCAAAGTGCTGTACAGAAACCCAGCCTAAAACCACAAACAGCAAGCGATGCAGGTGTAGAAGCACGGTGAAACACTATTTTTTTTAAAGTTCTGAGTGTTCTCAGGAAGAACAGAACGCAGGAGGGGGGACAGTTTGGTGGAGAGCAGAGATCTGCTTGACAAGAGGGAGAAATCCCCACTGTGATATTACTGTCCTTAAGGTTTACCGTCACTTTGACAGGAAAGAGAGATGTGATGAGTGTGACAGGGGGACAGTATGATCAGGTTAGAATGTGGATGGGTCAAATTCGTCTTCATCTAAGTTGTTCAACAGACATCATCGTCATCATAACTGGTATCTTCAATCTTCAATCTTATCACATTTGTCTGATCTTTCATTTCTAGTCACATGTGGTGGTTATTGGGTACTGTGTACCTTGTACAATCAAGCATCACATGTGGTGGTTATTGGGTACTGTGTATCTTGTACAATCAAGCATCACATGTAGTGGTTATTGGGTACTGTGTACCTTGTACAATCAAGCATCACATGTAGTGGTTATTGGGTACTGTGTAACCTGTACAATCAAGCATCACATGTAGTGGTTATTGGGTACTGTGTATCCTGTACAATCAAGCATCACATGTAGTGGTTATTGGGTACTGTGTACCTTGTACAATCAAGCATCACATGTAGTGGTTATTGGGTACTGTGTACCTTGTACAATCAAGCATCACATGTAGTGGTTATTGGGTACTGTGTTCCCTGTACAATCAAGCATCACATGTAGTGGTTATTGGGTACTGTGTACCCTGTACAATCAAGCATCACATGTAGTGGTTATTCAGTACTGTATACCTTGTACAATCAAGCATCACCTGTAGTAGTTATTGGGTACTGTGTACCTTGTACAATCAAGCATCACATGTAGTGGTTATTGGGTACTGTGTACCCTGTACAATCAAGCATCACATGTGGTGGTTATTGGGTACTGTGTACCTTGTACAATCAAGCATCACATGTAGTGGTTATTGGGTACTGTGTACCTTGTACAATCAAGCATCACATGTGGTGGGTATTGGGTACTGTGTACCTTGTACAATCAAGCATCACATGTTGACCATCAATAAGAGGGCAACAGTGTGGCTAAATGAAAGGTTTGAACAGGCCTTTAGCAGGACACTGGCTGCAATACAAGAGAGGGGTTGAAGTAGAAGATTGATTCTAGGAGAGAGGAGAACAGTAGTAGACTGTCTCTGTATCTAGGAGTAGTAGACTGTCTCTATATCTAGGAGTAGTAGACTGTCTCTATCTAACAGTAGTAGACTGTCTCTGTATCTAGGAGTAGTAGACTGTCTCTGTATCTAAGAGTAGTGGACTGTCTCTATATCTAACAGTAGTAGACTGTCTCTGTATCTAGGAGTAGTAGACTGTCTCTTTATCTAAGAGTAGTAGACTGTCTCTTTATCTAAGAGTAGTAGACTGTCTCTATATCTAATAGTAGTAGACTGTCTCTATCTAACAGTAGTAGACTGTCTCTATATCTAACAGTAGTAGACTGTCTCTGTATCTAACAGTAGTAGACTGTCTCTGTATCTAACAGTAGTAGACTGTCTCTTTATCTAACAGTAGTAGACTGTCTCTCTATCTAACAGTAGTAGACTGTCTCTCTATCTAAGAGTAGTAGACTGTCTCTATATCTAACATTAGTAGACTGTCTCTATATCTAACAGTAGTAGACTGTCTCTATATCTAATAGTAGTAGACTGTCTCTATATCTAACAGTAGTAGACTGTCTCTTTATCTAAGAGTAGTAGACTGTCTCTGTATCTAAGAGTAGTAGACTGCCTCTGTATCTAACAGTAGTAGACTGCCTCTGTATCTAAGAGTAGTAGACTGCCTCTGTATCTAACAGTAGTAGACTGTCTCTTTATCTAAGAGTAGTAGACTGTCTCTATATCTAACAGTAGTAGACTGTCTCTTTATCTAAGAGTAGTAGACTGTCTCTGTATCTAAGAGTAGTAGACTGCCTCTGTATCTAACAGTAGTAGACTGTCTCTTTATCTAAGAGTAGTAGACTGTCTCTATATCTAACAGTAGTAGACTGTCTCTTTATCTAAGAGTAGTAGACTGTCTCTGTATCTAAGAGTAGTAGACTGTCTCTATATCTAACAGTAGTAGACTGTCTCTATCTAAGAGTAGTAGACTGTCTCTATATCTAACAGTAGTAGACTGTCTCTTTATCTAACAGTAGTAGACTGTCTCTTTATCTAACAGTAGTAGACTGTCTCTGTATCTAACAGTAGTAGACTGTCTCTGTATCTAACAGTAGTAGACTGTCTCTTTATCTAACAGTAGTAGACTGTCTCTTTATCTAACAGTAGTAGACTGTCTCTATATCTAACAGTAGTAGACTGTCTCTATATCTAACAGTAGTAGACTGTCTCTATATCTAACAGTAGTAGACTGTCTCTATATCTAACAGTAGTAGACTGTCTCTATATCTAACAGTAGTAGACTGTCTCTATATCTAACAGTAGTAGACTGTCTCTGTATCTAAGAGTAGTAGACTGCCTCTGTATCTAAGAGTAGTAGACTGTCTCTATATCTAACAGTAGTAGACTGTCTCTTTATCTAAGAGTAGTAGACTGTCTCTGTATCTAAGAGTAGTAGACTGTCTCTGTATCTAAGAGTAGTAGACTGCCTCTGTATCTAACAGTAGTAGACTGTCTCCTTATCTAACAGTAGTAGACTGTCTCTATATCTAACAGTAGTAGACTGTCTCTATCTAAGAGTAGTAGACTGTCTCTATATCTAACAGTAGTAGACTGTCTCTTTATCTAACAGTAGTAGACTGTCTCTGTATCTAACAGTAGTAGACTGTCTTTATCTAACAGTAGTAGACTGTCTCTCTATCTAACAGTAGTAGACTGTCTCTCTATCTAACAGTAGTAGACTGTCTCTATATCTAACAGTAGTAGACTGTCTCTTTATCTAACAGTAGTAGACTGTCTCTCTATCTAACAGTAGTAGACTGTCTCTCTATCTAACAGTAGTAGACTGTCTCTATATCTAACAGTAGTAGACTGTCTCTGTATCAAGGAGTAGTAGACTGTCTCTGTATCTAAGAGTAGTAGACTGTCTCTGTATCTAGGAGTAGTAGACTGTCTCTGTATCTAACAGTAGTAGACTGTCTCTATATCTAACAGTAGTAGACTGTCTCTTTATCTAAGAGTAGTAGACTGTATCTATATCTAACAGTAGTAGACTGTCTATCTAAGAGTAGTAGACTGTCTCTATATCTAACAGTAGTAGACTGTCTCTATATCTAACAGTAGTAGACTGTCTCTATATCTAACAGTAGTAGACTGTCTCTTTATCTAACAGTAGTAGACTGTCTCTTTATCTAAGAGTAGTAGACTGTCTCTATATCTAACAGTAGTAGACTGTCTATCTAAGAGTAGTAGACTGTCTCTATATCTAACAGTAGTAGACTGTCTCTTTATCTAACAGTAGTAGACTGTCTCTCTATCTAAGAGTAGTAGACTGCCTCTGTATAATAATAATAATAATATGCCATTTAGCAGACGCTTTTATCCAAAGCGACTTACAGTCATGTGTGCATACATTCTACGTATGGGTGGTCCCGGGAATCGAACCCACTACCCTGGCGTTATCTAAGAGTAGTAGAATGCCTCTCTCTATATATCTCTATCTAAGAGTAGTAGACTGCCTCTGTATCTAGGAGTAGTAGAAGGCCTATCTCTATATATCTCTATCTAAGAGTAGTAGACTGTCTCTATCTCTCTATCTAAGAGTAGTAGACTGTCTCTCTATCTAAGAGTAGTAGACTGTCTCTGTATCTAAGAGTAGTAGACTGTCTCTATCTCTCTATCTAAGAGTAGTAGACTATATCTCTATCTAAGAGTAGTAGACTGTCTCTGTATCTAAGAGTAGTAGAATGCCTCTCTCTATATATCTATATCTAAGAGTAGTAGACTGTCTCTCTATCTAAGAGTAGTAGACTGTCTCTCTATCTAAGAGTAGTAGACTGTCTCTCTACCTCTCCATCTAAGAGTAGTAGACTGTCTATTTCTCTATCTAAGAGCAGTAGAATGTCTATTTCTCTATCTAAGAGCAGTAGAATGTCTATTTCTCTATCTAAAAGCAGTAGAATGTCTATTTCTCTATCTAAGAGCAGTAGAATGTCTATTTCTCTATCTAAGAGCAGTAGAATGTCTATTTCTCTATCTAAGAGCAGTAGAATGTATTTCTCTATCTAAGAGCAGTAGAATGTCTATTTCTCTATCTAAGAGCAGTAGAATGTCTATTTCTCTATCTAAGAGCAGTAGAATGTCTATTTCTCTATCTAAGAGCAGTAGAATGTCTATTTCTCTATCTCAGAGCAGTAGACTCTCTCCATCTAATAGTAGTAGACTGTCTCTCTCTATCTATGTATTTCTGTATTTCTCTCTCTCTCTCTATCTATGTATCTCTCTCTCTATGTATTTCTCTCTCTCTCTATCTATGTATTTCTCCTCTCTCTATCTATGTATTTCTCTCTCTCTCTCTATAATTTCTCTCTCTCTCTCTATCTATGTATTTCTCTCTCTCTATCTCTTTATCTGGTTTCATAAGCTCCGTCTGTGTAGTAGGGTGAAGCTGAGGTGATGGGCTGATCCTCCTGGATGCCCTAAATGTAGGTGTCATGGTCAGTTAGTGTGTGTGTGTGCATTCATGTATGTGTGTGTGTGTGCATTTTGGTGTGTGTGTGTGCGCAAAGCAAAAGGCGGTTGTTATATCTGAGTGTTGATTCTAATGGGGTTAACACCAGTGGATTGAATCTACACCCCTGCTGTGAATAAACTAAATAATATTTAACTCCCAGTGGAATCAACACCCCCTGCTGTGAATAAACTAAATGTTATTTAACTCCCAGTGGAATCAACACCCCCTGTAGTGAATAAACTAAATGTTATTTAAATCCCAGTGGAATCTACACCCCCTGCCGTGAATTAACTAAATGTTATTTAACTCCCAGTGGAATCTACACCCCTGCTGTGAATAAACTAAATAATATTTAACTCCCAGTGGAATCAACACCCCCTGCTGTGAATAAACTAAATGTTATTTAACTCCCAGTGGAATCAACACCCCCTGTAGTGAATAAACTAAATGTTATTTAAATCCCAGTGGAATCTACACCCCCTGCCGTGAATTAACTAAATGTTATTTAACTCCCAGTGGAATCTACACCCCCTGCTGTGAATAAACTAAATAATATTTAACTCCCAGTGGAATCAACACCCCCTGCTGTGAATAAACTAAATGTTATTTAACTCCCAGTGGAATCAACACCCCCTGTAGTGAATAAACTAAATGTTATTTAACTCCCAGTGGAATCTACACCCCCTGCCGTGAATAAACTAAATGTTATTTAAATCCCAGTGGAATTAACACCACCTGTAGTGAATAAACTAAATGTTATTTCAATCCCAGTGAATAAACTAAATGCTATTTAAATCCCAGTGGAATCTACACCCCCTGCCGTGAATAAACGAAATGTTATTTATTTAAATCCCAGTGGAATCTACACCCCCAGCCGTGAATAAACTAAATGTTATTTAAATCCCAGTGGAATCTACACCCCCTGTAGTGAATTAACTAAATGCTATTTAACTCCCAGTGGAATCAACACCCCCTGTAGTGAATAAAATAAATGTTATTTAAATCCCAGTGGAATCTACACCCCCTGTAGTGAATTAACTAAATGTTATTTAACTCCCAGTGGAATCTACACCCCCTGTAGTGAATAAACTAAATGTTATTTAACTCCCAGTGGAATCTACACCCCCTGTAGTGAATTAACTAAATGTTATTTAACTCCCAGTGGAATCTACACCACGTGGTGCCGTTGTTAAACGACCACGTTGAGTTAATTTCTGTTAACTCTCTCACAATGAAAAACATATATGGGAGGGGCCTCGTTAGCATATTTCCCAGGATGCCTTGTTGCAACTTTATTTTATTTTATACTAGTTTGTTTTAATATCTATGTTTCTGCACATTGATTGATTCATGGATGTTATACTACACAGAGATAAAGAACACATTTGTCTAACCTAATCCAATCTGGAAGTGGGTGTCATTGACACGGTAATCTCAGGTTGGGTGGTTAATTAAGGGAGGCTCGTGTATTCATCTTCCCCACATTGCCAGTCAGTGTAGAAGTTGTTCACTGTCCTGTTGGTTCCAGACTTGGTACATTGGTACCGCTTGCCGTGTGGTAGCAGAGAGAACAATCTATGACTTGGGTGACTGGAGTTTTTAGGGCCTGCCTCTGACACCGCCTGGTATAGAGGTCCTGGATGGCGGGTGATTAACAGTTCCAAGTGTTGGCAATCCTCTGGCTGGATTACAATAGGAGTTAAATAACACTTTGCAAACCAGCGTAATGAGACTTTCCGTTGTGGCCTGCAAAGTAGGAGTTTCAGACCACTGTGTGTTAGGACAACTAGGCTGTATGGTGATGTCAAACAAAGTCATGTATTGTCATAAATGATTGAATTGTTATTATAAAATATTAACTTAGCCCACTCACTTGGTGAAGGCTACAGGACTTAAAGCCATTTCAATGTAACACTCATGTCTCTGTCACTAGCAAACACAGTCATGGGTGGCCTGGTACCTCTAATATACACCTGAAAGGCCCCTTGGGAAATAAATATCCAAATAAGGCTTTACACCGTGGTGCCAGGACAACGACCTGGAGGCAGCCTATAGGGAGGTCAGAGACCTGGTGGTGTGGTGCCAGGACAACGACCTCTTCCTCAACGTCAGAAAGACAAAGGAGCTGATTGTGGACTACAGGAAATGGAGGGCTGAGCCACGCCATCCATTTACATAGATGGCTGAGCCACGCCCCCATTTACATAGATGGCTGAGCCACGCCCCATTTACATTGATGGCTGAGCACGCCCCATTTACATAGATGGCTGAGCACGCCGCCATTTACATAGATGGCTGAGCCACGCCCCCATTTACATAGATTGCTGAGCATGCCCCCATTTACATAGATGGCTGAGCCACGCCCCCATTTACATAGATGGCTGAGCCACGCCCCCATTTACATAGATGGCTGAGCCACGCCCCCATTTACATTGATGGCTGAGCACGCCCCCATTTACATAGATGGCTGAGCACGCCGCCATTTACATAGATGGCTGAGCCACGCCCCCATTTACATAGATGGCTGAGCACGCCGCCATTTACATAGATGGCTGAGCACGCCGCCATTTACATAGATGGCTGAGCACGCCGCCATTTACATAGATGGCTGAGCCACGCCCCCATTTACATAGATGGGGCTGTAGTCGAGTGGGTCGAGAGCTTCAAGTTCCTCAGTGACCACATCACTAAGGATCTATCACGGTTCAAACACACCAACACAGTCGTTAAGAGGGTACGACAACGCCTCTTCCCCCTCAGGAGACTGAAAGGATTTGGCATGGGTCCTCAGACCCTCAAAAGGTTCTACAGCTACACCATTGAGAACATCTTGACTGGCTGCGTCACCGCCTGGTATGGCAACTGCTTGACATCTGACCGTAAGGCGCTACCAAGTGTAGTGCGTACGGCCCAGTACATCACTGGGGCCGAGCTCCCTGCCATCCAGGACCTCTATACCAGGCGGTGTCAGAGGCAGCACTCTGGGGGTTAGTTTATCAACACTCTGCGGGGGTTAGTTTATCAACACTCTGGGGGGTTAGTTTATCAACACTCTGGGGGGGTTAGTTTATCTACACTCTGGGGGTTAGTTTATCAACACTCTGGAGATGTTAGTTTATCAACACTCTGGAGATGTTAGTTTATCAACACTCTGGAGATGTTAGTTTATCAACACTCTGGGGGTTAGTTTGTTAGTTTATCAACACTCTGGGGGGTTAGTTTATCAACACTCTGGAGATGTTAGTTTATCAACACTCTGGAGATGTTAGTTTATCAACACTCTGGGAGGGTTAGTTTATCTACACTCTGGGGGTTAGTTTATCAACACTCTGGAGATGTTAGTTTATCAACACTCTGGGGGGTTAGTTTATCAACACTCTGGGGGTTAGTTTATCAACACTCTGGGGGTTAGTTTATCAACACTCTGGGGGTTAGTTTATCAACACTCTGGGGGTTAGTTTATCAACACTCTGGGGGTTAGTTTATCAACACTCTGGAGATGTTAGTTTATCAACACTCTGGGGGTTAGTTTATCAACACTCTGGGGGTTAGTTTATCAACACTCTGGAGATGTTAGTTTATCAACACTCTGGGGGGTTAGTTTATCAACACTCTGGGGGTTAGTTTATCAACACTCTGGGGGGTTAGTTTATCAACACTCTGGGGGTTAGTTTATCAACACTCTGGGGGGTTAGTTTATCAACACTCTGGAGATGTTAGTTTATCAACACTCTGGGGGGGGTTAGTTTATCAACACTCTGGGGGGTTTAGTTAGTTTATCAACACTCTGGGGGTTAGTTTATCTACACTCTGGGGTGTTAGTTTATCAACACTCTGGGGTGTTAGTTTATCAACACTCTGGGGGTTAGTTTATCAACACTCTGGGGGTTAGTTTATCAACACTCTGGGGGTTAGTTTATCAACACTCTGGGGGGTTAGTTTATCAACACTCTGGGGGTTAGTCTGGGGGCAGTATCAACACTCTGGGGGTTAGTTTATCAACACTCTGGAGATGTTAGTTTATCAACACTCTGGGGGGTTAGTTTGTTATCAACACTCTGGGGGTTAGTTTGTTAGTTTATCAACACTCTGGGGGTTAGTTTATCAACACTCTGGGGGTTATTTGTTAGTTTATCAACACTCTGGGGGTTAGTTTATCAACACTCTGGGGGTTAGTTTATCAACACTCTGGGGGGTTAGTTTGTTAATTTATCAACACTCTGGGGGGTTAGTTTATCAACACTCTGGGGGTTAGTTTGTTAGTTTATCAACACTCTGGGGGTTAGTTTATCAACACTCTGGGGGGGTTTGTTAGTTTATCAACACTCTGGGGGGTAGTTTGTTAGTTTATCAACACTCTGGGGGGTTAGTTTATCAACACTCTGGGGGGGTTAGTTTATCAACACTCTGGGGTGTTAGTTTATCAACACTCTGGGGGTTAGTTTGGGGTGTTAGTTTATCAACACTCTGGGGGGGGGTTAGTTTGTTAGTTTATCAACACTCTGGGGTGTTAGTTTATCAACACTCTGGGGGTTAGTTTGTTAGTTTATCAACACTCTGGGGGTTAGTTTATCAACACTCTGGGGGGTTAGTTTATCAACACTCTGGGGGGTTAGTTTGTTAGTTTATCAACACTCTGGGGGTTAGTTTGTTAGTTTATCAACACTCTGGGGGGTTAGTTTATCAACACTCTGGGGGTTAGTTTGTTAGTTTATCAACACTCTGGGGGTTAGTTTATCAACACTCTGGGGGTTAGTTTGTTAGTTTATCAACACTCTGGGGTGTTAGTTTATCAACACTCTGGGGGGTTAGTTTATCAACACTCTGGGGGTTAGTTTATCAACACTCTGGGGGTTAGTTTATCAACACTCTGGGGGTTAGTTTGTTAGTTTATCAACACTCTGGGGTGTTAGTTTATCAACACTCTGGGGGGTTAGTTTGGGGGTTAGTTTATCAACACTCTGGGGGTTAGTTTGTTAGTTTATCAACACTCTGGGGTGTTAGTTTATCAACACTCTGGGGGTTAGTTTATCAACACTCTGGGGTTTAGTTTATCAACACTCTGGGGGGGGGTTAGTTTGTTAGTTTATCAACACTCTGGGGGTTAGTTTGTTAGTTTATCAACACTCTGGGGGGTTAGTTTGTTAGTTTATCAACACTCTGGGGGGGGTTAGTTTGTTAGTTTATCAACACTCTGGGGTGTTAGTTTATCAACACTCTGGGGGTTAGTTTATCAACACTCTGGGGGTTAGTTAGTTTGTTAGTTTATCAACACTCTGGGGTTTTAGTTTGTTAGTTTATCAACACTCTGGGGGGTGTTAGTTTATCAACACTCTGGGGGTTAGTTTATCAACACTCTGGGGGTTAGTTTGTTAGTTTATCAACACTCTGGGGTGTTAGTTTATCAACACTCTGGGGGGGTTAGTTTGTTAGTTTATCAACACTCTGGGGTGTTAGTTTATCAACACTCTGGGGGGTTAGTTTATCAACACTCTGTTAGTTTATCAACACTCTGGGGTTAGTTTGTTAGTTTATCAACACTCTGGGGTGGTTAGTTGGGGTGTTAGTTTATCAACACTCTGGGGGTTAGTTTATCAACACTCTGTTAGTTTATCAACACTCTGGGGTGTTAGTTTATCAACACTCTGGGGTTAGTTTGTTAGTTTACCAACACTCTGGGGGGGTTAGTTTGTTAGTTTATCAACACTCTGGGGGGGTTAGTTTATCAACACTCTGGGGGTTAGTTTGTTAGTTTATCAACACTCTGGGGGTTAGTTTATCAACACTCTGGGGGGTTAGTTTATCAACACTCTGGGGGTTAGTTTATCAACACTCTGGGGGGTTAGTTTGTTAGTTTATCAACACTCTGGGGGTTAGTTTGTTAGTTTATCAACACTCTGGGGTGTTAGTTTATCAACACTCTGGGGGGTTAGTTTATCAACACTCTGGGGGTTAGTTTATCAACACTCTGGGGGTTAGTTTATCAACACTCTGGGGGGGTTAGTTTGTTAGTTTATCAACACTCTGGGGGTTAGTTTATCAACACTCTGGGGATGTTAGTTTATCAACACTCTGGGGGGGTTAGTGTTAGTTTATCAACACTCTGGGGGTTAGTTTGTTAGTTTATCAACACTCTGGGGGGTTAGTTTATCTACACTCTGGGGGGTTAGTTTGTAGTTTATCAACACTCTGGGGGTTAGTTTGTTAGTTTATCAACACTCTGGGGTTAGTTTGTTTTTATCAACACTCTGGGGGTTAGTTTGTTAGTTTATCAACACTCTGGGGGGGTTAGTTTGTTAGTTTATCAACACTCTGGGGTGTTAGTTTATCAACACTCTGGGGGTTAGTTTGTTAGTTTATCAACACTCTGGGGGTTAGTTTATCAACACTCTGGGGGTTAGTTTGTTAGTTTATCAACACTCTGGGGATGTTAGTTTATCAACACTCTGGGGGTTAGTTTATCAACACTCTGGGGGTTAGTTTATCAACACTCTGGGGGTTAGTTTATCAACACTCTGGGGGGTTAGTTTATCAACACTCTGGGGGTTAGTTTATCAACACTCTGGGGGTTAGTTTATCAACACTCTGGGGGTGTTAGTTTATCAACACTCTGGGGTGTTAGTTTATCAACACTCTGGGGGTTAGTTTATCAACACTCTGGGGGTTAGTTTGTTAGTTTATCAACACTCTGGGGGGGTTAGTTTGTTAGTTTATCAACACTCTGGGGGTTAGTTTATCAACACTCTGGGGGTTTATCAACACTCTGGGGTGTTAGTTTATCAACACTCTGGGGTGTTAGTTTATCAACACTCTGGGGGGTTAGTTTGTTAGTTTACCAACACTCTGGGGGTTAGTTTGTTAGTTTATCAACACTCTGGGGGGTTAGTTTGTTAGTTTATCAACACTCTGGGGGGTTAGTTTGTTAGTTTATCAACACTCTGGGGTTAGTTAGTTTATCAACACTCTGGGGGTTAGTTTGTTAGTTTATCAACACTCTGGGGGTGTTAGTTTATCAACACTCTGGGGGTTAGTTTGTTAGTTTATCAACACTCTGGGGGTTAGTTTATTTATCAACACTCTGGGGGTTAGTTTGTTAGTTTATCAACACTCTGGGGGTTAGTTTGTTAGTTTATCAACACTCTGGGGGTTAGTTTATCAACACTCTGGGGGTTAGTTTATCAACACTCTGGGGTGTTAGTTTATCAACACTCTGGGGGGTTAGTTTATCAACACTCTGGGGGGGTTAGTTTGTTAGTTTAGTCTGGGGTGTTAGTTTATCAACACTCTGGGGGTTTGTTAGTTTATCAACACTCTGGGGTGTTTGTTAGTTTATCAACACTCTGGGGGTTAGTTTGTTAGTTTATCAACACTCTGGGGGTTAGTTTGTTAGTTTATCAACACTCTGGGGGGTTAGTTTGTTAGTTTATCAACACTCTGGGGTGTTAGTTTATCAACACTCTGGGGGTTAGTTTGTTAGTTTATCAACACTCTGGGGTGTTAGTTTATCAACACTCTGGGGTTTGTTAGTTTATCAACACTCTGGGGGTTAGTTTATCAACACTCTGGGGGGTTAGTTTTTATCAACACTCTGGGGTTAGTTTGTTAGTTTATCAACACTCTGGGGTGTTAGTTTATCAACACTCTGGGGGGTTAGTTTGTTAGTTTA